>NC_056731.1:891796588-891924538 GCF_019279795.1 Protopterus annectens
TATGTGTGCATGTGTGTGATATATATCTTGTCAAGTGTTAAAGTGGTTGACAGGCTAAAAGGGATTAGAGCTGATTAAAATTTAACTGATATGTCATTATTGCCTTTTTTGCTGTGGAAGTCAACATACTAGTGGGAGTTGAGAACTTTTCCCTTTCCCCACTGTAGTATGTGATCTCATAATCAGTATATAAGTAGCAGTGTGTGTGGAGGTTGGAGAGGGCTGGACCCTCTTTAAAAAAGGGTTATTGTATTTTTGTTTCTATTTTCAATTATTACAGTTTTGAGAAGTTGTCCTTGATGTGCTGATGTTCTATTTTCTGAGTTTTGACTCTCATTCTCTTTTTATAAATATATATGTATTTGTATATGGATTATTTATATATATATATATATATATATGTATATATATATATATATATATATATATATATATATAGACACACACACACACACATATATATATATATATATATACATATACATATATATGTGTGGTGTGTGTGTGTGTGTGTGTGTGTGTGTGTGTGTGTGTGTGTGTGTGTGTGTGCGCGCGTGCGTGACTCTCAAACATTCATGTTACTAATGCTGATATGTTAAAAACAAAGTTGACACATCACTGCACATGCTGCAAGCCATGCTCCAAGCCCCATCCTCAGAGCATACAATAAAACAGAAATAAAACATTTTTTTTTGCAGGGGCAAGCCCCCACTACCATGTCTGTATGTACACGAGGTCACAAAACAACTGAAGCAATACTTAGCTAAGGTTTAAATGGAGCCAAGTATAAGCAGTGCACCTCATAGGTGAGCTTAGAGGAATCAAATCATATTTTTTTACTTGATATTTATTTGATATTTTCCAAGAAAATGAAAATAATGCGCAAATCCTCTTATAACTATTATCATCAGCCAAGTTTGCACCCTAAGAACTCGTTCCCTCATAGACAAATCATACAATGCTGCCAAACTAAATGGGAATTTAAGCAAAAAATGCCTTGCATAAGGAAACTGACTGCGACTCTGTGACAGCCCCTTTTATTAATATTCCGAAAACTCTTATTCATTCTTTCTTTTGTACTTTACAAGTGGAGTCTATGGGTCATGATTCGAAAAGACTTGCTCTTACCAGGCTGACAGCAGGAGTTTTGGAATCTGGCCCCCAGTGTAAGCCTGTTTACAGATAGGCCTTATATCAAAGTAAGTCACTTACACTGAGAGCAAGTCTTTCGTAATCAGGGCACACTTATTCTGAATGCAACTCTTTTTGGAATCTGGCCCCATGTATTCTCATGTGAAGTTCAATGCACAGCAAACTGCTCAACAATAAAAATCTGTCTGCAAACAGATAACATACCCACCTGCTATCACGTAATAAATTGAGAAGATCATCTCTGAATGTGTCCCTGTTCTTCTCTAATGCTCCCCGCACATCATACAACACCTACATCATAAGAGATGTAAATTAAGAAAAAAAAATTAACAGGAGCTCTGTGTCATTCACAGAAAGGCATTTTTGTTCCAGAAAGCTTCACAGCAAAGTACTCTATTTGGATTTCATAGTCAAGAATACTACAGTGCCTTTGCATTATAAAGTAAAAGAAAAACAAAATTTAAACAATGTTTGAATAAAATTAAAAACATAAACAATAAATAAAAACATAAAGTAACAGACAAGTACCTCTCCTGCATAGTGTTTTATTCCAAAATTGTGAATTGCAACTCGGGGTTTCACATAGAAAGGGTTGTTCTGATTAAAAAGAAAGAAAAGAAAATGAAAAAAAAAAGAATATTATAAATGTTCCTTTCTTAACAATTTAGGCAATATTATGACAGAAATAATAAAAAAAATAATAACGAAAAGAAAAAACAGATGATAATGAACATCGTAACAAAAAACATAATGACATAGGTAAAGATCTGTGATGGGTTTCAATTGCTAGCCTCTTTCTACATCAGAGAATGAAAGCTACACCAAGTAAAATCTTGAAGGGCATTTCTTTATCGCCTCACAGTTTTATGAACATTCAAAACACTGCAAAACAGAATATAACATGGGTAATGTGTAAACAATAAGAAATATCCTTTTATATTTTCATGGGAATACATGCAGAAGTCATGTTAAGACATTATTTAACAGAGTTTTTAAAAGGGCAATACCCACTACAGGAAAAATCCTCCTTTCTGGGTAATCGTGACATTTCGCAACCTACTCATGTAACCACAGATACATCCATGCTGTATTAAAAATATCTGTGCAGAATGCCCCTAGTATAACTAGGCTTGTGAAAAAACATCATGCTACAGACGTCAGGGAAATAAAATGACGAGGAGTGTAAAAATGGTGTACATTAAGTAGCATAAATAAATAAATGTACACACACACACACACACACACACACACACACACACACACACACACACACACACACACACACACACACACACACACAGTTTAGGAAAACCCATGGCGAAAGAGAAAAACAGAGAATAAACTGTGGAGACATAAACTGTGCAGGCAGCACCTAATTTAATGTTTTACCTAGGCCATTTTATGCATCAGTTGTGGAACATAAGCCATTCCTCACTGAAACCGGTTTATGCTTTGAATATTTCAGACACTGACTTTTCAAGGTTGTTTTCATCTGCAAATCAAGTCCCTGCAAGGTCATCAAGCACTGAACAAGTTCTCATTTGCACTGTTGTCCTCAGTCTAAACAGGAAAGAAATACTGACTACTTAATTAATGTCAAAACTAAAGAATCTACTTTCACTTCCATCCTACCTTGCAAAAAAAAAAAAACAAATGAATATTTGTAGTCATCTTTTTTAAAAACATTAAAATGAAGGACACACACAAAGTGATCTGCAGTGCTAGTTTCCCTCCCAGCATGTTTATTGTATTGATCTATCCCTTGATCAGCACATGGCTCTCTCATGTGCAGAGATTATCCAATTGTTATCCACTCCAGGAAGATCTTGGCAATTGAAAAAACAGGTACCGTATCACTGTGTGGCAATAACCATCCTTTTTCTATGCAGTAGCTCCATCATCTCACGGTTCTAACAGTGAGCTATCTTAGTTTGATCTGACCTCCAGTACTCTGTTTTCCTGTACCGATAATAGACTTGTTCCAGCTAAACTAATGCACATTAGGGGGTGAAAATACAATGGGGCAATGGAGTCTCTGCATCTCCCTCTGCAAGACTTGAGACAGCCAATGTCACTGTTTTCATGCCCCACAATAGCTGGCCCTCCAGAACCTAGGCTGCTACTTGAACTTAGATTACTAGTGGTCTGTGATATTTTATTGCTGCTTATATACGGTCTCCTCTTTTCAGCATTGTGTTGCTACCTAAATACTGAGCAGGTCTTATCTTTTCAGCACTGGCTGACACACCACAAAAGTAATAACAGACTGTCATCAATGCATAACTTAAGGTGCCTATAGCAGTGGTCCTCAACCACTGGGACATGGAACCTTTGGTACCTGGCCGCCAGGCACGGAGTGAAACTAAAATGTGAATCTGTGTAGGTATGTGTATGAGTATGTTTATCCATCTGCATGTGAGTGAATGTATGGATGAAGGCATAATGTATGTGTGTGCAAAAGAAGAGATTGTGTGTGTATGAGAGAGTGAGCAGTGAGATTGATCGAGATGTTATTTTAAACCCGCTAAGCAGTTAAACAAGTGTAAATAAAACCGTGTGTGTGTGTGTGTGTGTGTGTGTGTTTCCGTCTGCATGTGTGAGTGAATTCCTGCATGAAAGCAATAGACTGTGTGTGTGTGAAAGAGACAGAGAGAGAGTGAGAACGATCTTGTGTAAGTGAATGCTTGCATGAATGCAAAAGTGTGTGTGTGTGTGTGTGTGTGTGTGTGTGTGTGTGTGTGTGTGTGTGTGTGTGTGTGTGTGAGAGACAGAGTGATCGATCCCTGGCAGCAGCAGCAATGAGGATTGCATACCGTTTGCACATGCATACAGACACAAACACACTCATACATACGCAAGGAAGAGTAAACCTTTCTGGTGGACATCTGCAATAAATAAACTCTATAACAAAAGAAAAAGATTGCTATCCATGACCAAGAAGAAACAGGTGCCCAATTGAAAGCACTCTCTCCTTAGCCTAAACAAGCAAATAAGAGCACTAGTGAAATCCTCCAAAGCAAACTGAGTCCAAACTGGCCACATCTACTAGAGACAATCATAAGGCCTTCTTCACATATGTCCGTAATCTCAAAGATAGCACCCAGATCTGTTCAGAAATGGTCAAGGACACCACATATACAAATGCAAAACACATAGCAAACTTGCTGGCTGACAGATTCAATGAAAATTTCACCCCTCTGTCCCCTATCAGTAAATTAGGACATTCCTAGTACCTGCCCCCTAGGGATCAGATCATCATTGCTTTCTCAAAGGCATAACATACAGCCTCCATGGGACCTGATAACATCCAGGGCTGGATACTACATGAACTCAGGCAGGAACTTGCAGCACTATTAAGCACCCAATTCAACCAAAGCCTGAGTACTGTGCTTTATCCCAGCTGATTGGAGGACAGCCACAGCCATCCCTTTACACAAAGGTGGAGCGTCCACTGATCCAGGAAATTATAGACTCATCAGCCAAACGAGCCTGATCTGCAAGGCCATGGAACGGATTATCATGGACCTCATTAACAAGGACACTGGCAACCTTCAAACACTCGATCCCACACAGTTTGGCTTCATCAAGGGGAGGTCATGTCTGTTAAATTTGGTCGACTTTTTTGAGAGAGTCACCAAAGCTATAGACGAGAGGAAGACAGTGCATACAGCTTACCTTGACCTGGCCAAAGCCTTCGACACTATTCCCCACTCGGGCATAATAGATGAACTCTCTCAACTAGGCATCAATCCATATGTTACCAGATGGGTAGCTAACTGGTTCACTGATAGAACCCACCAGGACAAAACAGAGGTAGACACCACAAGCAGCAGACCTGTATAGAGTGGCATACCCCAGGGTTCCTTCTTGGGGCCTCTGTTATTTGGGATATCCTTTTCTGAGGTGCAGGCCAAAACTAGTGGGCTATGGCTGACCAAGTTTGCCGACGACTGCAAGCTGGGCGCTGTAATCAAGTCCTCTAGTGACGTGGACATGCTCCAAGAGGGTCTCACCCAAACAAATGACTGGTGCCAGAAACATAGCCTCAAGCTGAATACAAAAATTCATCATCATCCCTTTTGGGGAAAGTGATGTCCCCACAAATTACCACAGTAATAATAACATCTTAAGCACACAGTCAGTCGTGAGGGATTTGGGCACCCAGACTGACAGCAACCTGACTTTTGACCACCGTTTTGCTTCCATAGTATGGACAGCTTTCTACATGGCCCACCTCATAAGCAAGGATATCTCATCCAGGGACAAGGAGGTCATAACATCCCTGTATTCTTCACTTATAAGGCCCATTATTGAGTACAATGTCCCATTCGGCATGTACCTCGCAAAGCACATGCAGCAGCTAGAGAGACCACAGAGGTTCCTCACCAAGAGAATCCAGGGCCACAAAAATCTTCCATACACAGATAGGCTAAAAGCCCTATCCCTCTACTCTGTTTCATACAGACACCTCAGAGGTGACCTCTGTCTGGCATACAAGGCGATCTCGGACCCCACCTTGTTGGGACTGTTGCATATCTGCAAGTCGAGCTCCACTCGAGTAACCCACACAAGTGGCCTCAACCTTGTCTGTAACATCAATAGGACTTGTTGACGGGACAGATTTGTACCCCAGAGGCTGCCCCATCTGTAGAATAGACTCCCTTCTCCACATCAAGCAAAGGCATCGGGTGTTGATTTGTCTGCACAAGGGCTAAACTATTGGCTAGGCATATAAGGGCCTCAGGGGCAATAGCCTAGTAACTTCCTATGATCCTACGTCTCGACCATACCACTCAACCTCTTGTACAATAAATCTGGAGAGAGACACAAATAATAGGACAGACTAAATCTGGATGTAATGCATTCACAGGTCCATAAATGGAAGGGGTCCAAAAAGGGTAATAAATGTGGCTATATACTTTCATAGAATAGTACTAGGCTAACTGTCCTTGTGGGCCATTTTAAACCTAGACAATTAACCTATGTGAAAAGCAAACCCTGCACCTTGTGTCTGTAAAGTAAATACCTTAACCATTATGCCAACCTCCCACATAGCAATGTATAGAGGACAGCAGAGCTACTAGTTAACATTAGACTCACCAAAGACCTTCGCTTTTCATGCAAGTCTGGGAAGGAATGCATGACCAACTACCTATACAGCCTGCGCATAATAAAGAATAAGGAAACACCAGTATTACCTCGCACATAAACATAATATTTAGCAACTGGCACTGTTTTTATATAAGGTTGTAAGTCTAAGCAAAGTTATAATGGCAATGCTAACAATTCAGGTTTGCTACTTTTCCAGAAGGAAACAACTGCAGCCACTTTTTGAATCTGAAGACAGTAAGTTCTGGTTTGAGTTCAGAATGAAGCAAATCAAGTAAAACATGTTCTCAGTGTATCTTCTATTACAAGAGGACCCAACCCTGATGGATTCTTAGTTGTATCTAATGCAGCAAACCTCAAGGACCTGCCTTAAAAGGCCTTTTGCCAAGATAATTCTCAAACAGTACTAACATGACTGAAGGAAGCAGAGGACTGTATAAGCACAGAGCTCAGAATGCAGAGTTTTGAAGAACTGACTTGCCAAACATGGCCTTATTCCCTAAGTCATAGTCAAGCAAATAACACTTAGTGAAGGTATGGACTATGGACTCAGTGACCACAGCATGAATGTCCACAGCTGATGAGCCAGCTCCATGCAACACTGCAATCAATGAAGGACTGCATCCCAGGTGACCCAACAACATTTATCAATCCAGATACTGCAGCAGTCAAGGAGAAAAGGGGGACGTGAACAGATGATGCACAGGGATGAATTTCTGACTACAACATATATAACTTAAGTTTGAATTGTGTCCCTGGCACTGAAAAAGCCAAACCAGAATTGGGCAGGAATGATGAAATGCCTGCTTGACTCTCTTAAGTGGGAGAATTAGAGGACGTGCTGGGGGGGCATTCACACTAGCAACTTTTGGTGAAGTCTGGGAGTTAAGACAAAAAATGTTTTAACCAGCTACCTGTGTGGGTAGGGCATTATGCAGCACATCACAGAGGCAAAGATGACTCCTTAACAATGCCTCATTGCATGTTTATTTGAATATGTCACCCAGCACATTGGAGGGTTAGGTCATTAATTAGCAAAGACACACCAGTTGACAACAGTATGATGGCTCTTTGCATTTCCACCTCTTCCAGGTTGTGGGACAGTGCATTGGTTGTGGGAAAGTACATTGCCCAAAATTCATAAGGATATCCTCTTTGGGAAGAGAGGACTCACCTCAGTGCAGGATCACACAGCAGCATTCTAAAATATGGCGCTGCAGAGAGAATGCAGCAATATGTTGCCCTGGAGCATTGGAAGTCGACTTCTGTCCTCAGTCTAATCAGAGATAAACTGATTAAAAAACTACTAACTGAATGTAGTGCAGCTGTTTGCAATGGAGACATAATTCAGGAAAGCAATCTCCTGCTCAGTGTTCCTTCACTACAGCATTCACCAGTGGGTGGCAAGCTGCCTAAAGACAAAAGAGAATGTAGGTGTCATTTAACTTGGAAATTGCCTCTGTCAACAAAACTTATACTTTTCCAGAACAAAGAAAATGAACTGCTCTGACTTTGTAAACTCAAGACCTGCTCTAGGTGAAACGTGTGCTGAGACTACATATTCTGGCTGTGAAGACTGCTCTCACTTCTGGTTTCTGCCCCTACAAAGAACAAGGGAAGTGAATGGTTAGATTCAGGAAAACTAAGAATTCACTTTCTGCTGGAAACATGGGTACACTCTAATAAAAACCCTGATCATCGTGAAAGACCATATACTGTTTCCCCTACACAAGGACCTGAAGCTCTGAGATTTTGCAAGGAGATGGCCATCAAAATAAGAATTTTTAAAGAAAATAAAATTCAAACTCATTGAATAAAGGGTCTCAAATGGTAGATGAGTAAGCCTGCTAATTATGAAGTTAATGCCCCAATGGAGGAAAGGGGATCTTCAAAGAAGATCAGACATTAAACGTTCTGTTTTACCATCTGGTGCTAGACCCAGTGTTGTCCTCCACAAGGTCATGAAGGGCAGAAATAAAATGTTCTCTCACAATGGCCAAAGAATAAATTGGGTCCAACAAACACATATCTGATATAAATCAAGACACCAGCAAAACAAGCCTGCTCTGTGATACAGAGAGATAAAGCCCTGATTGTGATTCAGGTGACCCAGGACTGACCCAGAGGCCAGACACTAGAGGAAATGACATGATGAAGTAGAAGGAAGTGGCTAACACCAGCTGGTCAGTCTCATGAAGAAAAAGAGATGGCTCAGTCTGCTGCTGTACAAACATCAAGAAGAATTTATGGGAAAAAGAGCAGCACCAGGGGCCAGGGGATGCACAGTGACTTGCCAAACATTGCACATTGCTGTAACTCATTTCAGGCATATGCACAGTTCTGTGCAGGTGCTTTTGGGAAGGTAATGTATACTACTGCTTTGGCAGCAAGCACGTCAGGGCCATACAGGAGAGGATTACTACAACAATATCAATGCTATCACTGGAAAGGCTGAATGTGCTCTCTAATCTCAGCATGATACCTGGCACAAGTGTATGAAGCAGGACTAGTTAAGGCACTGACCTCTGCTGCATTCTATTACTTATCAACATGGCTACAAAAAGAATTCCCATTTTCCTCAATGATTTCAGTTAGCTAGCCTTTTATCCTGCTCTCCGTTTTGGGAACCATACTAACATTCTTTAATTTTTATCACCAATGTTTTGAAGAGACTGTATAAGGGTTTTCCCTGGGATGCTTGGTGAGTATGTTGCTCCACTCTGTTAGGAATATAGAAGACATTCACTTTCTTGGGAGCACAAGTAGTTGGATATAAATGTTTCCAATCTGCAAAAAGTGTCATCCTTCCAGGCAAGCACCATGGCTAAGATGACTCAAGGATCTCAGTCTTTCATGCCAAGACACTATTGGAGACTTTTCTGGGGAGAAGGCAGTTAAGTCCAGGATAGTCTGTGGTGGACTGAAACCTGAAGTTTCTCCTCAATAAAGGGGATATCCATAGGGGAGCTATAGGGAAGGGTGTCCTCAACACCCGTGTCCATATCAGAAATAAGGCCTCTGTATACTCTGGTTCTCCCTGGCAGAGCACAATGCTATGTAGAAGGACAGTGCTGCACCACATAGTATGATGCTGCATGGGAGACATTTAACCACATACAACATTGTGCTACACAGCAGAATGCAGAACAGTACACGGTATTGTGCAGTAGTACTGTAAAGTACTGTATAGCAACCAGTGTGACAGAACACAGCATGGTAGTACACTGCAGTTCAAAACAGTATGATGCCTTACATCAGTCAACATAGCACAGCATACCAGATGTGCAGCAGTCAGTGAGTACAAAAGTACACAGTGAAAAGCAGCAAGTCACTTGGAACTGTAGAACTGTGCACCACACTATGCAGGAACCAAAGTTAAACATTGTACTATGCTGTCTTCTAAGATTAACGTGTAAGGGCCTTTAGCAAATTCGCCAGTCTGCCAAGTCAATGCATTCATCATCAAAAGCATCGGACATATGTGCACCTTTGTACTTTGTCACTCATTATTTTATGCACAACTGTTTCAGATGACCAGCCCGTCTCAGACAAACATCTGCACTGCCAGTGAGGTAGGCAGCACTGCAACCACCCACTCAATCTAATGCCAGCTATTAAATAAATGGGACTACACAGCAATGTGTAAACACAGAAGATAATTATATATTTTTTGCAAAATATTACTTACTGAGTGTTGATTATGCAACTTCTCCAACAAAGTGCCATCAGTGCCCTTAGGGAAATGGCTTTCTTCATTAATGAGAGCTAGAATGCCGAGTTTCTAGATTATGAAAAAATAATGGTTATGCATTTTGAAAAAGAAATAGAATAATAATCTTCAAAGCAACTGTAGCATACAATAAAGTTATACCACAAGGTAATAGTCATAAGACTGCCATCATTTCTCTACCACCATGTTAGAGTAGGCCTGGGTGAACAAATTCAGCAGGATAGTATACAAATGAATTACAACTGTAAAACATCAAGAACAGACTCTGAAGTGTGCAGCAAAACATCTCTGGAGCAAGAAGCAGTGCCCCCCTTTGACAGTGCTATGGCAGGTTTATTGCTCTTTTCAAAACAAAAATTTAGTAACTGTTATAGCATTGTTCAAGTTTTGATTTTGTAATGCTTGGAGGTTGCTAAGGATGGTAGCAGCATAAAGAAATGGGAGGAGATAAGCAGTGGCAAATGTAGTTTTAGTTGCATTGGTGCTAACGTTTTTTGCTTTGTAAATCATCCCTAGTTTTTTATGAGTTTTTATTATGCAATTTTGTATGTGCAAATTGAATACAAGGTTATCATTCACTATCATTCCTGAATGGTATGAGAAGTCACCTCAATGGTTTATCAAGAGAGAGGACTTTAAATTTTGTTTTTCATGAGAAAGGGATTTGGGGAAAAATACGTCGTTTTTTTTTTTTTGGCTTGAGCATGAGTTATGAGTTGCAATATCTATTGGAGAGGTAGCTTTTAAACCTGAATTACAAAGCTATGTTTCGGTGGCTGTTAAAGCTTCCTGTGTAAATTTTGGAGGTGTGCCATGTTGTCAGATGTGCAAATGAGTGAAGAGTCATCTGCATACTGTATTAGGAAGCCCTGTTGTGTGAACGTGTGAAGAGTGTTGGCGAGAATTTTAAAGCGGAGGGGATCAAGGATAGAGCCTTGTGGTAGTGACTGGGAGGCATGTAGAGAAGGTGAAGTTTACTGACTAATATCTATTGGGTAGGTAGCTTTTGAACCTTAGAAGGGTGGGTTGAGACAGACTTAATGAGGACATTGGAAATAAAATTTTGCTGGGGTAAACTGTGTTGAAGGCTTTAGACAAGTCTAAAAATAAGGAGAAAACTCGTTATATCTCTAGCTTTATTGACAGTATCTATATAGGTTAAACGTGTAGTGTTAGTACTACAGGAAGGATGGAAAGTGATGTTGCATGGGGGATAGCAGTTTTTTCTACAGGAGATAGTTTAGCAATGGTTTTTGAATACATTTTTCAAATATTATGTTGAGGGGAGATAAGACTGCTATATTTCTAAAGTTAGTAATGTCTGTTAAATTTCTTCCTTTATGCCGAGGGATAATGTGTAAGTTTTTGCAGAGAGAAGAAATGTGGGACTCCCGGACTGACCTATTTATGAGGATTGAAACAGGAAAGGCAATGGTATTGGCTGCTATTTTAAGGCACTCACATGGAAGAACATCTGCTGAAGTAGAGCATGGTCTGAGTTTAAAAGAAGTTTTACATAGGATGTGGTCACAAGTTTGTAGGTGGATTATATATCTTTTTTTCAGCTGAAAAAACATCTTAAAAAATAAAAAGAAAATGTAAAATGCTCCTCAAGCCAAATTCATTCTTTCCCCGTTTTCTGTCCTACTCTCTAACCTCAAAATCTCCTTTATCTTGAAAAACTCTGAATACATTTCTGGTTAGGATACTGATGGTTCTTCTCCATAATACATGATACATTTTAGCTAGATGTGCATACACAATTTTGACAACTTTACACAACTTACTTTAAAATAATGTTTTTGTGATATTCTTTGTAAGCATAGCTGAGTAACATTTTGTATGGGTGATTTCTGGGGTGCCATTTTGAGCGGGAATTTTTAGTGCATTGCTACAAACCAGGACACTACTCCAGCAAAATAAAAGTAATGACTAGCAAAACATTTCTTACATTTAGAAGACTGAATAAATATTACTATGTGAATAAGGAAAAAAAAATAACTTGTATTACACTGCAGTTATAAGTTCTAACTATATAAAAAGAAATAGGGTTGTAATGTAAGCATAGGAAGAGGTCAGCTTCATTGCCCATATATTTGTTGTTTCAAATGAGCACTTAGCTGAGGATGTAAATATGTGGTCTTGGCTTCGCAACGTAAACAATAACATTATATTGCATTTGCCTCAATGTGTGTGTTGTTGGGTGCAGTGCCACTTTAACTAAATTTACTGCAATTTACTATAATTTAATTAGGTCATGTAATTACATCCTTCTATTAAATGACCATCTATTTTTAGTGTTTTCCAAATCTACTGGGATTACAACTTGTCTTGAACTCCGCAGCTCTTAAGTGATGGACATCATTTCATAATACAAGCTCCATTTCCATTTCTGCTTTACCTTAAATGCCAGATGGTACTTTATTAGTTTACTTCATAGATCTTCTAGATACTAAACCAAATGTTGCTGTCTGTGGGATATGTGTATCTAAAGCAGGAACACTGTGAAATGTGTCTGTCAGTTCCATAAAGATGCCCCCAAGTCTCTTAACTTATAGGAATGTCACAAACTGCAACTTAAAGAAGATTTTCTGAAGGTCTTTATTCAAATCATCCTCTCTGCACTCTGACCATTACAAATTAAGGATAAAAGAAAAAGTCAACAGTGGATCAATTCACATACTCAGCTACTGAATGATTACACTGAATTAAATAATTGCTAGGTGGGTGGAATGGCATGTTGATAGTCTTATTTTCTTCCTGTTTATGCAGTTTTCACAGACAAACTATTTTCTGTGTGTGTACACATGGGGGAGGCATAGGCAAGCTCCACATAATGCACCACTGATAATCAATTCTTTAAGATCTTATTTACATTTCTGGGCTATGACTCATGCATCGTAAAACTTTCACTGTCAGCATTGTCTACTATGTCGTGTGTGCCATGGTTTTGCTCTGTTTTTAAGAAGGCACCATTTACAACAGAGAATGGCAACAGAAAGGAATCCTAAATTTGGTAAAATAAAGCAATGGTAACATTTATTGATAACTGTATGAATGGCTAAATGTTAAAATGTTTGACATAATACATGAAAAAGTGATATAAAGGACATTTTAATGATGCTTTTATTCTCAAGAATTAAAACACTGTGCCCTTTTCCTAATAACCTCCAAATTCTAAGCTTGATTGTATCAACTGATAACACAAGCAGCTACTTCTGATCTGACACATGCTCCAGTTTTTTAAATTCCAGAATCTTCTTGACTGATTAAGTGCGCTACATAAACAGCTAGATTTTATTGCAAGTAGGAACAATCTACACAGTCACTGATATTTCCTGTATGCCACTTTAGTTGATTTCCATGTCCCTTCTATCTCACATAGGAAAACAAATATTAATGAATGGTGGAGTTCTCTTCTTCCCAATATTGCTTTATAACATGACATTTTATTAGATGAAAAGTACAGTTTTGTACCTACCATAAATGTAGATGTCCGATAGGTATGCATCTGCAGTCATCACATATGGGTTGTCCTGCCTCAGGCAGCCCTTCGGTCGGCCGGATTCCAAAGTCTGGGTCCGGCCGGGCTGACGTCGCCTTCCCGACGTCAGAGCGCCTGGGGTATAAAAGCATCAGCCGATGCCATCTTCCTCAGTGTTTCTTGCCCCAGATGCCAGGTGCCCTCAAAGGAAGGCTAAATTTGGATAAATGCAATAAATTCCAAACATGCACAGAAATATATATATATATATATATATATATATATACATACATACAACAAATACACCATAATAGATAACCCCAGCTAGCTATGAGAGGAAAAAAGTACCCAATAAATACCAAAGAGGGGAAGGAGGGAGGGTAAACCTGACTGCAGATGCATACCTATCGGACATCTACATTTATGGTAGGTACAAAACTGTACTATGTCCTTCAAGGATGCATCTGCAGTCATCACATATGGGTAGAATGCCATAGCCAATCTGGGGGTGGAGGATCTATGTAAAGGATGGTGTAGCTAAAATGCCCTGCAGGACTGCCGTAGCAAAGCCTGCTCTGGATCTGGAATATAAAGGTAAATTGTAATGCTTGGAAAATGTATGCACGAAGCTCCATGTAGCAGCTTCTAAAATGTCCTTGGTAGCCACCCCTCTTAAGAAGGCTGTGGAGGTGGCTGTGGCTCTGGTGGAATGAGGTCTAATGTTAGCTGGCACAGTTTTTCCATGGAAGGAATAACAAAAATGAATGCAATTCCCTATCCATTTTGAAATTGTCTGTTTGGAAATTGCTTTTCCTTGTGCACCAGCAGCATATGCTACCAACAGCTGGTCAGTTTTCCTGTAGCTTTTAGTTCTGTCCAAGTAGTAGCGCAACTGTGTGCGTATGTCCAGGGTATGCAGAAGTTTCTCCCCTTTGTTTTGTGGATTTGGAAAGAAGGTAGGCAGGTGAATAGCTTGGTTTAATGAGACCCTGGATACCACCTTTGGCATAAATGAAGGATTGGTTCTCAATGAGACTCTGTCCTGATGAAAAATAAGAAATGGCTGCACTGCCATGAGGGCCTGTAACTCAGATACTCTTCTTGCTGAGGTTATGGCCAGAAGGAAGGCGGTCTTCCAAGACAGGAACTGTAGTTCTGCAGATGCTGCTGGTTCAAAGGGAGGCAGAGTTAGTTTTTCCAACACGAAGTTAAGGTCCCAAGTAGGCACCGGAGGTTTCCTTGGAGGATTGATGTTTTTAATTCCTCTTAGAAACTGTCTTAGGAGAGGATGAGAAAAGACAGGTGGATCAGTATTGTACTCTGCTGAAATTGCTGAAGCATGAATTTTAATGGAAGAGTAAGACAGGCCATTGTGGAGCATTTCTGCCAAGTATTCCAGGATATGTGGCATGTTCATCACTGTCGCATCTAGACCCTTTGTGGTGTTCCAAGTGTGAAATCTTTTCCATTTTGCTGAATATGCCTTTCTTGTGGAAGGCCTGTGAGCTTCTATGATGATTATCCTTCACTCTCTTGGATAGGTTATCCTGTGGAGGAGTCAAGGTATTTTCCAGGCTGTTAGTCACAAGGTTTTCAGGTTGGAATGCAGAGTTTTGTAATTGTGCTGTGTCAGGAAAAGTGGCCATTGAGGAAGAGGCCATGGTTTCGAGCGTGACATGCTCTTTAACAGTGGGTACCAGTGCTGTCTTGGCCAGTCCGGAGCTATCAGAATCACTTTTGGCTGCTCTGTCCTGATCTTCAGTAAGACCTTGGTCATTAATGGAAGAGGTGGAAATGCATACACTGTTAGAGTTCTCCAGCTGAAAGATAGGGCGTCCACTTTCCATGCTTGTGGGTGGTATGTCCTTGAGCAGAATTTCTTCAGCTGATGATTGTGGGGGGAGGCAAAAAGATCTATGTCTGGCCTTCCCCATGATTGTGTTATCTGTAGGAAGATGTCTGGGTGCAACATCCATTCGTGTGCATCCATGATATTTCTGCTTAAGCTGTCTGCCAGTATATTGTCTTTTCCTGGCACAAACTGGGATTGCAGGTCTATATTGAGTTTCAAGGAAAGTTCCCATAGATTCATTGCCAGTCTGCAAAGAGAGTAGGAATGGGTGCCTCCTTGCTTGTTTATGTGCCACATAACTGTGGTGTTGTCTGTCCTTATTAGCAGGTGGCCTTGATGCAGAAAGAGTTTGAAGGCCTCGATTGCATGTATCACTGCCAGCATTTCCTTTTGGTTTATGTGCATGCGTAGCTCCTTTTGTGACCATAGTCCTTGAATACATCTGCCCTCCATGTGTGCTCCCCAACCGTGGTCTGAAGCATCCGTTGTAATAGTTTGGCTGGCTATTGGCTTGCTGAAGGGCAGACCCCTGTTTGATTGGCTTGCTTGAGCCCACCACAGAAATTCCTTTTGGAGACATGGAATGAGTGGGATCAAAGTTTCTAAGCTGTGGCTGTGCTGAGTCCATAAACTCCTTAGGTACCATTGTAGTTTCCTCATATGCAGCCTTGCTTGGGGAATGAGAAGAATGAAAGATGCCATGTAACCCAGGGCCTGCAGGATTTTCCTTGCAGTCAGCTGAGTTTGTCTTGTCAGATTCTTGAAGTAATCCGGTAGTTGTCTTTGTTTTTCTTCTGTGAGAAAAGCCATTTGGGTGGTTGTATCTAGATCCACACCCAGAAAAGTTATTCTTTGGGATGGAACATGTCTTGATTTGTGAATGTTGACTGTATATCCCAATGCCTGCAGTAGGTGGATGGCATAATTCAAGTCCTTTACCAAAGTTTGTTGGCTGTCCGCTTGTATAAGGCAGTTGTCCAGATATGGGTAAATTTGAATCCCCTGAAGTCTGCAGTGTGCAATTACTGATGCCAGGCATTTCGTGAATACTCTGGGTACAGTAGATAAGCCAAAGGGCAATGCTGAGAATTGATAATGCTCTGAGCCTGCAAGAAATCTGACGTGTCTTCTGCAACTTTGTCTGATAGGGACATGCAGGTATGCCTCCTTGAGGTCTAGAGTCACCAGCCAAGATCCCTTGCCCAGCATGGGAAGGAGTTGCTCTAGAGTCAGCATTTTGAATTTTGGCACAATGAGATAAGTATTCAGTGCGGACAAGTCGAGAATAGGCCTCCATTGATTTTCTTTTCTTGGAACAAGGAATAGTCTGGAATAAAATCCTTGGCCTTGTTCTGAAAGAGGAACCTTTTCTATAGCTTTCATTTGCATTAAGTTGGAGATTTGTTTCAAAGCCTCTGCTCTTTGATTTGGTGGCAGGTCTGGCATGCCTTTTCTTTTTGGCAATGTGTGAAAATGGAACCTGTATCCTCTGTCTATTATTTGTACTGTCCATTTGTCTCTTGTATTAGTGTGCCAATTGTCTGAGAATAAAGAAAGCTTTCTGCCCAAAGGTGCTTCTAATTGAGCCCTGGTTGGCGGAGTCAAAGCAAAGTCATTGAGTCTGTCCTTGTGCAGCAGTTGTAGGTCCTGCACTACCTCTCTGGTTGGGAGGCTGCCATTGACGCCCTCTGTAGGAGCCTCTAGCTTGCCCTCTACCTCTGGCACACCTGTTCTTGCCTCTCTGAAATCTTTCTGTGTCCGGAAAGGACCAATTCTTGGCAGGCCAATTTCTGCTGAATCTTGGTGGTTGGACTTGTAGAAATTCTTTGACTGTTTGTACAGATTTTGCCTTTTCCTCAAATTTCTTTAAGACCTCCTGAGCAGTGGAGCCAAATAACTTTTGCTTTTCCAGTGGAGCATCCAGAAGCTTAGCTTTAACATGGTCTGGCAGAGATTGCTCCTTCAGCCAAGCATGCCTACGTATGACTGCACCTGTCATAGCTGACCTACATGAAGCTTCCAATGCATCATAACCACATTGTAAGAAATGGTTACTAACCTGCTGGGAGTTATGTACCATATCCTGTAGTGATTTGCGATCTAGGGGTTCAGGTGTAGACAGTTTTTTATGCAATTCATCTAACAAATACTCTTGGTACTGTATCATATAAAATTGACAATTTAATGCCCTCATAGAAAGAGTAGCAGAAGTATACACTTTTTTACCCCATCTCTCTAAAGCCCTGGACTCCCTTTCAGAGGGGAGTGGATTTTTAGAGGTGGCAGCTGCAACCCCTTTAGGGCCCTGGGAAATAGTTTCTGGATCAGCAGAGTGGGCCTTGTAAAGAAAATGATGTGAGTCCAGGACCCTGTAGTACCTATCGGGTTTGACAGGGGCCGGAGGAAGTGTGTCAGGGGTTATGCTAGACTCAGAGTACACATCATCAATGACATTCAAAACAGGAGGAATAGCCAAAGGTCTATGCTGAGGTAAATGCAGAAAAGTTCTTAATCTTTTCCTGGAATCAGAAAATTCCTGGCCCTGCCATTTGAAATGCTCTCTCATAGTGTGAAGGGTCTCCCCAAAGGATAGTTCTTCAGGAGGGGAGGCCGAGGGGATTGATTCCTCTGCATCAGAATCCTCGTAGGCCGAAAAAGCCTCCTCCTGGTAGTCCGAGAGAGCAGAGCCATCAGAGGCCTCCTCTGAGGAGTGGGGATCAGAGGGCTCAACCCTGGGCCTTTTGTCTAGAGGAGGTTGAGAGCCCCTGTACGGATGAGGTTGAGATCCCCTAATCAAGGAAATAAGGTCCTCTGCTAAAGTAAGAATCTGTGAACTTGTAGAGGGTCCCTGAGGAATAACCCTGGGAGGCATAGTTTTTGTATGTTTAGCAACTTTAGCCCTGGTGAATGCCTTTATGGACATGGATGCAGGAGGCCTAGCTGCACCACGTGCTGGAGTAGTTTTGTCTAGAGGAATGGTGTCGGAAGTTTCCAAGACACCAGTTTCTGAAGGAAATTCAATAACCGACTCAGCAGGGTCCTCCGGGGCCGAGGTTGTCGGTTGAGTGGTTTCGGGGGTCGGAAGTACCAAGGACTCGGTTTCAGCCGAGACACTCACGGTAGGCCTGGCCGTGGTTTCAGACGAAACCGCGGCCCGCGTGTGTCGGTCCTTATCCTTCCGTTTCTTTATTAAATGTGAAGTCGGAGTCTCCGACGGCATATTGTATGAAAAACTAGCCCCAAAAAATTCCTCTGCAACCTCCGCCCGACGTCTAAGAGTGCATCGGTTGAAGGAAGCACAGGCTGAACAGGCCGAGACGTCATGGTCTGGGCCTAGGCAGGGGAGGCAGTAAGAGTGGAAATCCTTATGAGGTATTTGTTTCCCACAAGTTAAACAATTATTAACTTTATCTGACATCGGCTGAGGCAAGAAAGAGTCCCCAACGGGGTACTTAGCTTTTGTAGTCTTCGGTAGCTGAATTACAGGAGCTGGCCGACCGGCACTTGCGAACTGCTTCTGCTTCGGGCACCACGCGGCAAGAAAGACTGGGGAAGATGGCGTCGGCTGACGCTTTTATACCCCAGGCGCTCTGACGTCGGGGAAGGGGCGACGTCAGCCGACACCGGACCCAGACTTTGGAATCCGGCCGACTGAAGGGCTGCCTGAGGCAGGACAACCCATATGTGATGACTGCAGATGCATCCTTGAAGGACATCAGCCATATCTAAACTTTTACTAAGAAGCGAAATGAATCACTCAGAGCTATGAGATCTGCCAGGAAAAAATAAATAAATAAAGGAATGTCACTGTGAACTTCTGAAACCTAAGTGGTAAAACCAACTTACCCTCTACTCATGAACTTTTCTGCACCAAGCAGCACTATACACTTAATCGCTGACCATTCTTTCCTGTCAGCCCTAAAAAATACCAGCACAACATTTCCTCCACTAAAACTTTTCTTCCAAGTCAATCCACCACTGGTCGATAAACTGACCCATCATTCAAACCACACCAGTCAACTGCAAACTCTAAAATCTCCTATTAATATTATTCTGTATTTATTTGTTTATTTGCTCCCTACATAACCACACCAAATAGTTCATCTAGCTGCCCTTAACTGGTGCTCTTACAGGAACGCAGGAGCTGGGCATTCCTAGGTTAGGTAAGAGCCCTATGGCCCATTCACTCCTGCCAGAGAAATCCTAACTAGCCCTCTATTTGATGAGAAGATTTTAGTGATAGAAAATGGGACAGCTTGCAGGTTCTGTGGGGTGGCCTATCCTCTCCTCTCACTGAGAAACTCTCCAGAACTCCACTATTGCTTTCTCCAGAAAGTAAGCCTGCATCCTCACACTGAGAGCCTTAGAGCTCACAAGTACAAACTCACTCAAGACAGTGCAGGCTTGGTAGACTCAGACTCCACTGGTGTCACTTATGTGGCAAGCTAGAACCACATCCCTCTCCCAGGATGGGCAACCATCAGTTGCTGCTCACTCCCACCCTCCCCAGGCTAGTTCCTATATGCACCTGAGCCACTAATCGAACTCAAGCCATCTCTGTCAAAGTCAGGGATTTATCCCTCTACACAACAGGCTGACTATCTCTCCTTATTATCATCAATGAACTAATCCAGACTTAGACTGATCAAGTGTCCTTTATCTCCTTTGCAGCCACTTCCTTTTAGTTTATTTTTTAGATCAGGATGCCATATGAATTCCCACTTGAGTGACAAAATGTATTCCTTCGAGAAACCATTAAGAAATCAGTCATTTTCACAACTTTACATACATCACAGCATCACTCCACCACACCTCATGCTACACAACAGTCAGCTGATGCCATCACTGTGTTGTTTGTTAAAACACTTCACTGGTTTCAGTGTCTGGAACAATTAGAGAGATGTGCCAGCTATTCAGCTACTACTCAGTTCTAAACCATTTGATAACTTATGCACTGAACTCTGCCTCTGCAGTACTGAAACACTGTGGTATTACTGCATTTTCACATTCCTAGTCACTGGATTCTCAGACTACTGTTAGCATCCCAATGTTTGTCCCCCTTTAGCATATTTGATGGAAAACAAGAATCATCATATAACTAATTTCATGTAACTGATTATTACTGCCTGTAAAGAATCCTAAAAGAAAACAGCAATAGGTCTCATAACATTAAGTCTCTGATTTGCATATCCTTTACTGCACAGCTTTCCTCCTTAAGTGGGAACATCCTGAAGCAGTATGGACCTTCGGTATTGTCTTGGACTTTGCTGATGATCAGTCAAGCACTACTTTCCTGCCCCTACCACGGCTTTACTACTCCTTCCATTGAGCCATGTAAAATCAGGTGATCTCAGTGTGCACTCCAGGTCAGAAATTGCTCCACTTGGGAAATGTGACCTTAACAGCCATCTGTAAGGACTCTGCCCTGGTTTGGAAAGTCAAAATACTTGGGTTGTGAAGGGACAGTTACAATACCAGAAGGCTAGAAATACAGCCTAGTCTGGAGTGCACTGGAAGGAGATCCATCCGCACCTGCCTCCCACATCAGAGAGTTTATAATACAAGCTAACCCCATCACAGTTCTAAATCCTGACTGCTGTCATTAAGAGGAATTACACTTATGATTTTATTTATTTATCAAAACAATTTATTCTGGACTATCCTGTCTCTTAATGAAAACATTATGTACCTATATGAGGGTGCACTTTCCAAAAAGAGTGCATGACGTAATGTTGATCAAGAAAAATAATCTACCTACAGACATAACAAAGACAAACCTAATCTTAGGAGTGTAATCAAGATATTTGGAATTTTGCACCAATTTCCACACTACTGCTTCCCCCCATCTTGGGATTAGCATAACTGACAATTTCTATATGGCTTACAGCCCATATAAAGAATGAAGCATGTAATACACTAGGACAGAAATTAGTGGTGTTAGTGTTTTTACTGCCTTTATGGAGTGGGATGATTAACGCTCATCTCCAAAGTGAGGGAACATAAGATTCTTGGAAGGGACAATTTATTATGATGGAGATAGGGAAGGCTATGTTGTTGGCAGATAGTTTGAGGAAGGATGCTGGTAAATTATCTGGTGCGTTGGAGCATGGTTTCAGTTGGAGGAGTTTGTTTACTTGTGTGGACACAGGACTGAGGCTGAAGGAAGGGGTATGTGTTTTGAGATCAGTGGGGAAGGTGACAGTAAGTTTAGCTATACATTCCACAAAGAAAGTGTTAAATAGAGAGGCTGTTTCTTGATCAGAGCAGTTAGGGTTTGGGCATGGGTTGTCTTTACTGCTAGGGTGAAGGAGGGAGGAGATAGTATTCCAGAATTTTTTAGGGTTGTTAGTATGTTCAGATTGAAGCTTACAGTAATATGTTTTGCTGTCTCTGGTTATTAGTTCTTTATGGAGTTGCAGAGTTGTTTAAATTCTAGTTGGTATTAGGTTGCTTACTTCTTTGGTATGTTTCCACTTTTTGTTTCTTAGAAGCATGATCTGTTTAGTTTCCTTAGATAGCCAGGGAGAAGTTATAGCTTTAACTCTTTTGGTCCTGAGAGGAGCAAGTCTATTGAGTAGGTACAGAAAAGTTTCATTAAAGTAATTGATGGCATTGTCAAGGAGCAGAGTTCTTAATGGTGTCCAAGTCAGTTAGTTTTAGGCAGTCTGAAAATGTTTGTGGGTTGAAGTTGGACATGTTTTGGGTTTGAATGTAGTGATGTTGTTTATGAAGGGAGGACGGGTACTGGTCAGCAAAGGCTGGTAGATGGTCACTGAGGGGATCAGGAAGGATTCCTGAATTTGAAATTAGATTTGGATGAGACACTAAGATTCAGTCAATGGTGGTGCTGCGGTAGCGTTGTCGCCTCACAGTATGATGTTGTCCTGTTCGATTCTCAGCTAGAGCATCTTCTGTGTGGATACATGCATGAATGGGCATACCTTTGTTGAAGGTTGTGCATCAGAGCTGGCAACTCGGCACTTAAAAATCTACTGCCAATCATTAGCAGACCGGAGTTCCGCTGTGGTGACCCCGAACTGGGAAAAGCTGAAAGACACAACAACAACAACAACAACAACTAAGATCCAGTCAATGATGGAGCCGGAGGGTTCCATCTTTGTTTGGCCTGGTCGGGGAGTTTATTAGCTGGGTGAAGTTAATGAGGTTAACTGTTTGGGTAGGGGATTGAGAGTTAATGGTGGCCCAGTTAATGTTTATGTCACCTAGGATGAAGGTTTCATTTTTAATGTTTAGAGGAGAACCAGGAGAGAATGTCTTCTACTATTGGGATGTTATTACCTGGAGGGATGTAAAGAGCAGCTATGCACATTGACTTGTATTTGTTCAATTTTAAGAGAGCTATGATTAATTCGGAGTTGGCCAATTTTGGAGTGGGAGTATTGTATGGGGAAAATGAGTAGGTGGAAGAGTATGTTATGGCTATACTACCTCCTTTTTTGTTGGGCCTTTCATTATGAATCATATGGTAGCCAGAAAGCAGGATTTCGTTATCTCTTATGTGTGGTTTCAGCCAAGTTTCTGAGATGGCAACTATGCTGGCTGTGGGTAAGCCAGGCATGTAGGTTAGGGATTTTATTATGGAAACTCTGGGTGTTAACTGTTGTAATGCAAATGCTCTTGGGGGCGTGAGGGGATGAGAGGGGGACAAGAGATAAAAGGTGGGTTGGTGGGCCCAGGATTGGGGTGAATGTCACCAGAAAGAGAGAGGGAGATATGATCTATTATGAGGATGATAAAGTTTAATGTGAAGAGGGAGTTTGAGAGGAGAAGGGTAGAGTATTTGTTAGGGAGTGGAGGGTATGTTAAGTTAGAAGAGGGTGTGATAGGCAGCACTTTGTATTACTTTGTGTTTATATAAGGGGTATGTTTGATGGGTAGAGTTCATGGGTAATAGAGGAGAAGGAGGATGGTGTAGTATATATTGGTATTTAGAGGTATAGTGTAGTTGAAGGGTGTAAGAAGTGTGAGGGAGTTGTGTAAGGTAAGTAAGGGTGCTAAGGAATGCAATGGGCAGTAAAGCTAAGGAAATGTGTTGGTGATAGACACTGTATTGATGAAGTTAACCAGTTTAAGTTAGGTTTGTCAGTGTGTGGGAGAGGTGGTGCGTGATTGGATGAAAGATGGAGTGGGAGGAGTTGGTGATAAATAAATGTGGAAATAGTGTAGGCGGGTGGGAATTGGGGGCAGTGTAGAGGAGTGGAGGGGCAAATGGAGTGGGCAGAGCCAATCTATACTGAACTGCTGCAAAAACAATCAGTGAAGTCTATGGGGTAAGTAATCAATAGAATAATTAAACGAGTTTAATATAAGTTATAATTAGATGGATTTCAGATGCAGTGTAGTGGCTGAGTGGGAACAAGAGGATAGGTAAGTAAAGTATGAGTGAATTCTACAGTCAAAAGGAACAGACAGAAATTAGGAGAAATACAAAAGTCAAAGGAAGCAGGCAGAAGGAAGGAGGAGTGTAACTAACAATATGGAAGGAGGGAGTTAAAATAAGTTTATATGCAGCCTAATTTAAACACAATGGCAGGGAAAGAGGAAAAAAGGTAAGAATAACTTGGAAGTCATTGGGAGGGGGGTGGGGAATAGAGTGCAGCTGTCAATACCGATGCAGAGCACAACCGAAAGGCACTACAAATACCAGTTTGCTTAACAAAGCAATAGCTAGTGCTACTGAAAGGATTAAAAGACATAATTCAGTGCTGTTTAGTTGAAAATAGTCATTGTAAGCACCTGGATAGAAACAGAGAGGCTGTGGAGGTGATCAACTAGTAGTCCAGAAGTTTTCTGAAGTTTACAGTTTTGGAGTATCCATGCTCTCAAGTATGGGGAGGGTTACAAACCGGACCCACTATGTAGTCGCAATGTCCAGGCACTGGACAGAAGCAGACAGGCTGTGAAGGTGATCAATTAGTAGTCCAGAAATTTTCTGAAGTTTACAGTTTTGGAGTGTCTACACTCTCAAGTATGGGGAGGGTTACAAACCGGACCCACCATGAAGTCGCAATGTCCAGGCACTGGATAGAAGCAGAGAGGCTGTGGAGGTGATCAACCAGTAGTCCAAAAGTTTTCTGAAGTTTATCTAGTTGGGAGCTTAGGTGCCTCAAGTAATCATATCTGGCTACAAATATATATGACTGAAAGTTTTTCAAAGCAAAGCTAAATTCTAAGGGTAGATATAATAAAAGCCATCATTTTGTTCTCTGTGTGAATCATTAGCTTCTGTGCCTGATCTAAACTGCAAGACTCCTACTTTGCCTAGAAATAAATTTATTTTCTATTTTTACTTTAACTGGGTAAGAGAAATGACCGGGGACTCTTTTTAGCCAAGACCCAGGCCATGATGGCAAAGAAAGCAACGAGTAAGAAATGTACTTAGGACTACAAAGAAAAAAAAGCAGTACTGCCATTAAGGCATTTGACAAATATTGCACATACAATGCATAGCCAAGATGTAGCGCTGAATAAGTAAAACGCTCAACTGCATTTAAAAGAATGCACATATTACAAATACCTAAATATACAATGCAAATGTTATTATAAATACAGAACTGCAAGTAAGCACAGCTCAGAGCACTGTAAGATAATACTACGATGTAATGGGATAGGAATAAGCTTATGAATGCTGCAGGCTGTACAAAAACATGGGGGGGAATAAATATAATTGCATCACTTTTACTGTCCTAAGATAGTATCAAACGGACTAAACCTGCATATTTTAGAGTGGAATCACTAAGTACAGAGGAACCTAAGAACTAGTGTATTACTATGCCAACCCAAATCTCTGTAGCACTTCCACTTACTTCCTTTGAACAGATGGTCTTGGTGTGTTCTTAAAAGTCAGTAGCTGGTTTACATTCCTAAGACGGTTCCAAACAGCTGGAATTATTTTGAGAAAGCTTATTCATAAATTCACACACATACTAGGTGTGCACAGGGGCCTGCATAATTGAATATAGTCATTATTTTTAAGAGTATAGGAATGGTTTGTAAACTGCAGCCTGCAGAGGAGTGGTGGACAGTAGCCATCACTTAATATTCTGTAGAGGAGTGCACTGAGCAATAACGCTGCAGACTGCTTGAGATGAGAAGAACGCAGTGATGCTTTTGCTTGTTAGCTAGATTTGCATTTTACTCTTGTCCAATTGAATGAGTGCAGTACAGTGTGGAGAAAAAAGTGCAGCTAAAGAGAAGGAATATCCCAATCTGGGGAGGAGTACATTTATGGTCATGTCTCACCCAGTGTTAGCAGTCAATATGGGTATTTTGTATGAGACAAATTGTTGACCTGAACTCCTGTGTGTTAGCAGAATGAAAGGTTTTGTTCTAAGATTAGTCCAAGGTACCTCTGTTGAGTAGTGATAGGAGGATGGGCACCCAAAGGGGCTGTAATGTGAAATTTGGGATGTTACTTAGTTTTCTAGTGGTGCCAAATATCATCAGTATGTTTGTTTTGCATACTGATGGACAGTTTAGTTTTACAAAGCCAGTTTCATATAGCTTCAGAACCTTCTGAAGTTCACTGTTCACAATGGATGACATTTTGTTGGACCTTGTCAGGAAAATGTAATCTGGGTACATTACATAGTTAATCGGAGTCAGATCCCAGGACAGATAATCAATATGCAGTGACAATAACAGAAGGCACAGAACTCAACCTTGAGGGACCCTCATGTTATACTCCTAGTTGAGTAGCATTGTACAATCCAGTTACTCAGAATGTTGTTTTTAAAGATAGTTCTCAAGCCATTGTACCACTTCCATGGTGAAACCTTTGAGTGACAGTATATTTAGGTGCATAACATGGTCAATAGTTTAAAAAGCCTTCTTAAGATCCAAAAATATGGCTCCCGTAACTTCACCCTGCACAGCATTTGTAAAGATGTGGTCTGTCAGCAAATAGATAGCTTTTAGGATGCTTAAATTAGGGTGGCAATCACATTGCCTATCTGTAAGGCCAGAGCATACTTAAGAATTTGATTGTATGCTATTTTTCCAAGAATATTAGCTATTGAACAGAGGTTGACAGTAGGACAAAAGTAATTTGCAGAGAGTGGTGAAGGACTTTTATCCAGGAGAATAATCATGGCATGTTTAAAGCTATAATGCAGGGCTTTTGTTGTAAGTAGCAAATTAAAAATGTGTGGCAGAGGTTTACAGTGAATATGGATAGCTAATTTTAGAATGTTGGGGAGTAAATGTAAAAATTGGTGTTGTAGCCTGTGTACATGTTTTCTTTTACCCTCCCCCTTTTTTGCTTTATACTTACTGTCTGCCCTAGTGCCTCTATCCACTGCTCGGTCTACCAGCGCCTACTGCCACCACTGGACTTTCTCAGACTTGTAGCTGAGGCCAGAATGTAACTTAAGGGCATACTGGGAGTCATGCTTGTGGCCATTTCTGTCTGGGGAAGTGATATTTTTCATTTAATAATCTTACCTCATTCTTACACCCTCCCCTGTGTTTATTTCTTCCATCTGAGGGGTACTCCCCTCTATGGACCATGCCTCCCTGCAGACAGCACCTAGACAACTGCCCTCTCTCCCAGGAGAGGCACACAGGTCCATCCTTCCCTCCCTACCTGCTAGCACCTCCACAACCCAAGCTGCTAATTGAACACAGGTTGCCTGGGCCATATTTAGACCTTTATCCTTGTGTGCCACGGTGTCCATTTTTTTCAAGGAGATTTTGTATCTCTTTTTTTGGTAATGGCCTTGAAACTAATTACTGAAGTCAACAATCTTGTGAAGTGGAGACAATATATGGAAAGAAGGTAGATGAGAAACAGTCAGTTTGATAGGTATCAGGGGATAGTTGACACCCTGACAGTCTAGAAATAGTACAGTTGTGTATACTTATCATAAATGTAGATGTTCGAGTGTATTCACTGTTGCAGTCATTACATTTGGGTAATCTGCTTGTAGGTTGCCCTCAGTCAGTCGGATTAACAAAGTTTGGGTCCTGCATCAGTTGCTGTCCTTCTTCCATGATGTCAGATCGTCAGGGGTATAAAACATTCAACTGACACCATTAAATCAGTTTTTCCTGCCCTAGATGTCAGGTGCCCCCCTAATGGGGAGCAAATAAACATAAAAACACAAAGGTATACCTATAACAAAAAAAGAAAATACACCAAAAAGGCTTTTAAGCATAGTAAAGGAAAGTAGAGGTATAGCCAGAAGAAGTTAGGGGGCTGGAGGGAGGGTAACCAGGACTGCAGCAGTGAATACACTTGAACATCTACATTTATGGTAAGTGTGCACAACTGTACTATGTTCTTTGTGTTTCACTGTTGCAGTCATTACATTTGGGTAGATTCCAAAAGCTATGGTTGGGAGGAGGAGTTTATATAGCATTAGGGCCAGCTATAAGTCCCTGCAAGACAGCAGTGGCAAAGCCAGCTACGGATTTAGAGAAAATTGGCAAATGATAATGCTTGGTGAAAGTATGTCCAGAACTCCAGGTAGCAGCTTCTAGGATGTCCCTGGTAGGAACACCTCTGAGAAAGGCTGCAGAAGTAGATGCAGCCCTGGTGGAGTGAGATCTTATCCCCTGGGGAATAGGTTTTCCATGGTGCTTATAGCAGAAATGAATGCAATGGCTTATCCATTTAGAAATGGTTTGTTTTGAAATAGCCTTCCCCTGCTGCAAATGGTACCAGCAGTTGTTCAGATTTTCTTCGAGGTTTAACTCTGTCCAAGTAGAATCTAAGTTGTCTGTGAACATCCAAGGAATACAGAATCCGTTCCACTTTGTTCGGTGGATTGGGAAAGAAGGTTGGCAAATGAATGGACTGATTAAGAGCTAAACTGGATGCCACCTTGGGCATGAAGGATGGAATGGCCCTGAGGGATACCCTGTCCACATGAACGATGATGAAAGGCTCCACTACCATAAGGACCTGCAATTCAGATATCCTTCTAGCTGAAGTGATTGCTAAAAGGAAAGCTGTTTTCCAAGAAAGAAATTTTAAGTCTACTGTAGCAGCTGGCTCGAAAGGAGGTACAGTGAGTTTCTCCAATACAAAGTTAAGGTTCCAGGCAGGGGTTGGAGCTCTCCTGGGTCGGCTCAAATTTTTGGCCCCTCTGAGGTACTGCTTGAGCAGAGGATGAGAGAAGAGGAGAGGTTCTGTGTTATAATGCACTGAAATGGCTAAGGCATGGATTTTAATGGAGAAAAAGACAGGCCCTAGCGAAGCATTGCAGTTAAGTATTGCAAAAGCTGAGGTAAATTGGGTGCTGCTATGCTCAACCCTTGAGATTGGTTCCAGGCACAGAATCTTTTCCATTTTTCAGCATAAGATTTTCTAGTACTAGGCCTCCTTGCCTCTAAGATGACATCCATCACAGGTGTACTGAGGGATGATAAGGGTGAGTTTAAGTAATTAGCCAGGCTGCAAGGTTCAATGTTGGAAGCTGAGGGTGCAGGATCTGGTTCTCCTGCTGAGACAGCAGGGAAGGGGTCTGAGGCAGGTGCCATGGAGATAACTGCAACACACTGCGCAGGAGGGGGTACCAGTGTTGACGCGGCCAGTCTGGAGCAATCAAAATTATCCTTGGTTTGTCCTGTTTGACCTTTAGTAGAACTTTGGAGAGAAGAGGCAGTGGGGGGGGGGTAGACTGATAGGTTTTTCCATCTGAAGGCCAGAGCATCCACTTTCCAGACTTGGTTGTGGGGAGTACTTGTGCAAAACTTGTCCAATTGGTAGTTCTGGGGGGAGGCAAATAGGTCTACATCTGGGCTCCCCCATTCTTTTGTTAACATGTTGAAAATCCTTGGTTTCAGTTTTCACTCGTGTGGGTCCATGAGGTTTCTGTTTAGTCCGTCTGCCAGTATATTTAATTTTCCTGGCAGGAATTGAGCTTGTAGGTGCACTTGGTAGCTCAAGGCTGTGTTCCACAATGCCGTGGCTAGTCTGCAGAGGGAGTAGGAATGTGTACCCCACTGCTTGTTTATGTACCACATAGCAGTAGTGTTGTCCGTCTTTACCATTAGTTGTCCTGGAAGAATGTAGTCCTTGAAGGCTATCAGAGCATTCTGTACAGCTAACATTTCTTTTTGATTGATATGTAGGTGCATTTGACTTGGGTTCCATTTGCCCTGAATGCACTTCCCTGCCAGGTGAGTCCCCCATGAACAGTCTGATGCATCTGTTGTTAGGGTTTGGGTGGCAGGGGGTAGTGTGAATGGTAGTCCCTTGTTTTGGTGGCAGGCCACTGCCCACCAGAGGAACTCTAGGCATAGGCAAGGTATGATAGGAATCATTGTTTCTAGGCTGTGACAATGTTGACTCCATAGGCTTTTTAGACACCACTGCAGTTTCCTCACATGCAGTCTTGCATATGGAATTAGAAGAATGCAGGATGCCATGAACCCCAAGGCTTGCAGTATTTGTCTTGCAGATAGCAGGGTTTTTGTGGCCACTTGTTTGAAATAGGTTATCAAATGAATGAGCTTTTCTGGCATGAAACAAGCCATATGGGAAGTTGTATAGTTTATGGTGTACCCCAGTCAAGTTAGAACCCTTTTTTACAAACGCCAGATGATTCAAAAGTATGCTCTGGCTTTCTGCCTGAATTAGACAATCATCCGGGTATGGGTATATTTGAATACTTCGTTGTTTGCAAAATGCAATAACTGGAGCCAGGCACTTTGTGAATACCCTGGACACAGTAGACAAGCCAAAGGCCAGTGCAGAGAACTGATTATGCGTGTAGCCTGCTTTGAAGCGTAGGTATCTTCTGCAAGATTCCTTGCTTGAGATGTGCAGGTATGCTTCTTTTAAATCTAGTGTTGCCAACCAAGCATCTTTGCCTAGCATAGGAAGTAAATGGTGAAGAGTCAGCATCTTGAATTTTGGAATCTCCAGAAAGGTGTTTAGAGTAGACAGGTCCAGGATTGGACGCCATGATTTGTCTTTTCTGGGTACCAGGAAAAGTCTAGAGTAGAAACCTTGTCCCTTTTCCTCTTCTGGTACCAGTTGAATAGTCCCCATGCTTAAGAGAGAAAGTACTTGCTTTTCAGCCTCTGGCCATCCATTTGGTGTTAGAAAAGTGTGGAAATGAAATCTGTATCCCTGGGACACTATATTTAAAACCCATTTGTCCTGGGTTATGAGTTCCAAGTTCTTTGCATGAAGAGCAATCTTTCCCCCCCAAATGAGGCGTTCAGTAGAGAAGTGCTTGGAAAATTTAAAAGGAAGTCATTGAGACTGTTTACCATAGGGGGGTGTCTTGTTATTCCCAGATTTGGAAGTGGAGGCCCCCCACTGCTTAGTTCTTTGAGTTCCCTGGGACTGAATCCTGGGGTTTTTGCTGTGTCTGGGTTTGGCTTAAAAAGACCTGGAAGGGACTGAAAAGGACCAATTTCTTAGTAAGCCAGTGCCTACTAAATCTAGGAGGTTGCACTTGTAAAAAATCCTTAACAGTTTGCATAGATTTAGCTTTATCTTCCATCTTTTTAAGAACTTCTTTAGGCTTGTTGCCAAACAGGCAGTCCTAATTTAAAGGAGCATCGAACAGTTTAGCTTTAACATGAACATGATCACACAAAGATTGCTCCTTAAGCCAAGCATGCCTTCTAAGCACAGACCCAGTAACAGCAGCCCTGTAAGAGGCCTCTAAAGAATCAAAACCACATTGTGAAGTATGTCTTCCAACTTGTTCAGCAGAATGCATTAAATCCTGTAAATCTTTATTTTCCACACAGTCAGGAATCAACATTTTCTGTTTAAGCAGTCCAATAACATGTTGCTGATATTTTACCATATGAAATTGGCAGTTTAAAGCTCTGATTGCCAAGGTTGCTGAAGTATAAACCTTTTTACCCCATCTATCCAGCGCCCTGGAGTCTCTATCAGAAGGGGTAGGACTTTTAGCAGTAGAAGCCTTAATGCCCTTGGGCCCCTGGAAATAGTCTCTGGATCTGCAATAGGATTTTTGAAAAGGAACTTGTGGAATTCAGTATCCCTGTAGTATCTGTCAGGTTTATTAGGAGCAGGAGGAAGGGAATCAGGGGCCAAACTGGATTCCGAGAAAACATCACCAACAATTTCTAGTACAGGAGGAATAGCCAAAGGCCTATGCTGAGGTAGAAGAAGGAAATCCCTAAGCCTCTTCTTTGAATCAGAAAATTCCTGGCTTTCCCAGTGAAAATGGTCCCTTAACATATCTAAGGTTTCCCCAAAAGAAAAATCCTCAGGAGGAGAAGCAGAGGGAATAGAATCCTCTGCATCAGAATCCTCATAAGTAGGTAAGGACAAATCCAGGTCATCAGAAGAGTCAGAATAAACAGAATCCTGATCAGAAGATTCATAATCAAGTTCAGCCCTAGGCCTCTTAGTGGGGGGGGGGGGGTTAACTACCCCGGATTAGAGTTATAAGATCTTCAGCCATTTTTATAATTTGTTTTTTAGGCATAGGCTCCTGAGCATGTGGCCTGGGCGTCAATTTTTTAGACATGGATGGAGATTTAGGCCTTAGTAATGAAGGAGGCGTTGATTTAATATGCAAGTCCATAGGCCTGAATACACCCTCAGAAGCTGGTGCCTGCACAGCGGCTCCAGACCCATCCAAGGTAGAGACATCCGCGGGTTCCATAGTTGAATTATCTCACAGCATACCGGACTCCGAACGGGTCTCAGTAGAGGCCTGCAAATCAGAAGTAGCGGGTATCATGGGCTGCAAAAGCACATCACTGAGTACCGGCGAACTGGCGACTGGCCTAAGAGAAGCTTCGTCAGCAGTTTTGGACCTTGGCAGCCTGTCTCTGTCTTTATCTTTGTGTTTTTTCGGAATTCCAGTAGTCGGATGGCTAACCGACGACATTTCTGGATAATTAAACTGAGAAACGAAATATTTACAGGCAAAAATATACTGACGACGGACAGTGCGCTGATTAAATAAAGCACAAAACTGACAGGAAGGTACGTCGTGGTCAGGGCCTAGGCAAGGAATACAGTACGAATGAAAATCTTTATGAGGTATTTGCTTTCCACAAGTAATGCAGTTATTAACTTTTACTGACATCGGTAAAGAGCAAGAAAAAGTTTCCCCAATGGGTACTTAGCTTTAAGTTGAAGACTTCGGTTCAGAAACTCGAAAACAAAAATTTCAGGAGTTGGCCAACCGGCACTTGCGAACTGCTTCTGCTCCGGGCACCGCACGACAAGAAAGACTGATGTAATGGTGTTGGCTGCATGTTTTATACCCCTGACGACCTGACATCATGGAAGAAGGGACAGCAACCGACGCAGGACCCAAGACTTTGTTAATCAGGCCGACTGAGGGCAACCGGCAAGCAGATTACCCAAATCTAATGACTGCAACAGTGAAACACAAAGAACATCATATTCTTGCTAAGAGCACAACAACCTGTTTTTGGAACCTTAGAAGTGCTGAGTTGCTTTACTGCTTTCCAAAACCTGTTCTGGTTGTCCAAAATAAGTGGCTTGTATTTGTCTGGCAAACTCAGTTTTGGCACAACTGATTTTCATCCCATTTTCCTATTTTTTTAAATGATGGTTCATGTTGAATTTATATGCAGAAGATAGCTTAGTTTTCCAATCTACCAAGGCTTCATCTCGGTTTTAATTCGTTGTTTGATATTGGTGATAAGCCAATGGGAGTATTTGCCATGAACTCATCCTCTTCAAAGGTAATAGTTTATATTTAATGGGAGAGAAGATTGTAGAAAGTAGACATGGTTACTATGGGGTCACTGCATTGATAGAAAGAATTCCAGTCCAGTTGTGCTAATTCTGCAGCGAGAGCATCTATTGTGGAATCATAGATTACTCTGGTTGTCAAAATAAATTTAAATGAGCAGACAGATCATATCGGGTAGTGGTTGCTTAGGGAACTTGACAGTTTCTGCAGCAGTTTCAGACTTTTGTCTGGTATATTAGTTATAACCACATCAAGTAACAAGCAGTTTTCAGAGTTAGGGTTTGGTCTGCTGCCACATGAGATTAACTGTTTTAGCTGATGCACAGTAACTAGCTCACTTAAATGTGTTCCAAGTGAACCTTTCCAGTCTAAGCTTAGACCACCCACTACAATGAGTATGCGATACCTTGTAATGTCAAGAATCTTGTTTTAACAGCCTGTATCAAAGAAATAGATGATGGAGATTACTGCTAAATGTACCTGTGTATGAACACCAAGGGAAATTTATACAAGTACATAAACAACAGCAATACAGTAGAAACAAAATACACAAGGCCAGATAATCCACTGAAAATGTTTTATTCCAAGACACACATACAAAGCCAAAGACTGTACTCTCTATGCACTCCAGTGCCTCAGCAAAACAGATTAAAGGGGTAAAATTCCTAAAACAAACTTCACAATAAACAATATTTCCAATAAAGATCACCCTCCATAATTATCCAATTATCCATTCAAAAATATGGTGCTTTAATTCCAAATGGACTTAATACTGAGTGCAACTGGAAATTTTTAATTTGATTGGAAAACTGGATAATTATGGAGGGTGATTTTTATTGGGACTATTATTTATTGTGAAGTTTGTTTCATGAATTTTACTCCTTGAAGGCTGTTTAGCCAACGTGCTGGAGTGCATAGAGAATACAGTCTTTGGCTTTGTAAGTGTGTTTTGGAATAAAAATTTATACAAGCAGCTAGATGGGCTCATTGTCTGAAGCTGCCATGCTCAGCAGTAGTGGATACAAGTTTCCCTCCTTCTGTACAAGCAAAAGAGCACCTCCCCCTCCATGCCTAGTGCAAGATCTGTTGTCAGCAAATACTACATACTTGTTAAGACAATACTTCTAATTGGGGACATTTGTTATTTACATAATATAACTAATGTTCCTGGAAGCCACTGATAGGTCTATAATTTTAGTTGACTAACTAGGGAATGTAATACCAGGAGAGGGGTTTGGCTGAATATCATCTGCAATAAGGAACACAGAAATGGCAAAAACAATGAGGAGGTTTGCTGCACATTTACTGAACACTCACTTTGCAAGAGTGCAGTAGTTTAATGGTTAGGATATAGGTTCTTTTATTGAAAGGAGCGCCTGAATGAATATGTTTAGTCCACCAGATGTTCTGTTTTAACTGCTGGAACTCTTCTCTAAAAAGAAGAGCTTTCCAGATGTGCATGCCCAGACTCTGGACTAGGTTACCTTGAGAAGTTAGATAATTTTTTTAACCATAATGTGCATGGAACTATTCAAAGAAGGCATTTCCTAGGTGGTCTGTTTTATGCTGCAAGTCTGTAACTGTTACAGTTGAACCACTGAAAACACATCTTGATGATGATTTTCCTAGTGAGAGCTACACTAGATACATCTTTAATTAGGATTTTGGAGTAATAAAAAAAAAAAAAATCATTGTGACCTGGGGTATGGGACATGCAAGTATGCTAAAACCCTCTTTAATAAATACAATACCAGAACATTCTAATTTATGTTACTATTTTGCCTACTGTGGAACATCTTTGTGCAGATGAGCGTAGAGGGTGAAAGACTGACAGTCACTGTAAAAGTACAGTTTTGTACCTACCATAAATGTAGATGTTCGAGTGTTCACCCTGCTGCAGTCATCACACTTTGGTTATCCTGTCGTCAGGCGGTCCCGCAGTCGGCCGGAATTCCAAAGTCTTGGTCCGGTGTATGTTGCTGTCGCCTCTTCCCTGACGTCAGTGCGCAAGGGGGGTATATATAATGCAACCAACGCCATTTTCTTCAGTTTTTCTTGCCCCAGATGTCAGGTGCCCCCAAAAAGGTGGTCAGTAATTAGGAGTAACCACAGCACAAACACAAAATCCCTTCAGCTATAAGCAAATACATCAGTAAGGCATAGAAGAGATTTAGCCAGTAGATCAGAGGGGATGGAGGGGGGGTAACCTGGACTGCAGCAGGGTGAACACTCGAACATCTACATTTATGGTAGGTACAAAATTGTACTATGTTCATCGTGTTAACCTGCTGCAGTCATCACACTTGGGTTGAATCCCAAAGCTAAGGTAGAGGGGAGGTATCATAGAGGGTTAGTGGAGGCTATAAGGCCCTGCAGAACTGCAGTGGCGAAGCCCGTCCTGGACTTTGAGTAAAGATGTAAGTGATAGTGTTTGGTAAAGGTGTGTACTGAACTCCAAGTTGCAGCTTCTAAAATTTCCTTGGTTGGAACCCCCCTGAGAAAGGCTGTAGAGGTAGCTGTTGCCCTGGTAGAGTGGGATCTAATTGAAGCAGGAACTGATTTCCCATGATGGGTATAGCAGAAACGTATGCAATGACCTATCCATTTAGAAATGGTTTGCTTTGAAATAGCCTTCCCTTGAGAAGCTGTAGCATAGGATACAAAGAGCTGGTCAGATTTTCTGAAAGCCTTAGTTTTGTCCAAATAGTAACAAAGCTGCCTGTGAATGTCCAAGGAATGCAGGAGTCTCTCACCTCTGTTCTGTGGATTGGGGAAGAAGGTGGGTAAGTGGATGGTTTGACTTAAAGCTACACTGGAAACCACCTTAGGCATAAAGGAAGGATTAGTTCATAGAGAAACTCTGTCTTGATGAAAAATGAGGAAAGTTCCACTGCCATTAGTGCTTGTGGCTCTGAGACTCTTCTAGCTGAAGTTATTGCTAGGAGCAGGACAGTCTTCCATGATAGGAACTGTAGATCTGCAGAGAAAGCTGGTTCAAAGGGAGGTAGCGTTAGTTTTTCCAGAACAAAATTGAGGTCCCATGTTGGTGTAGGAGCTCTCCTGGGTGGTCTAATGTTTTTTGCCCCTCTGAGGAACTGCCTTAGAAGAGGATGTGAAAATAAAGGTGGATCCATGTTGTAGTGAGCTGAAATAGCCGAAGCATGGATTTTAGTTGAGGAAAAGGAAAGTCCTTTGTGCAACATCTCAGCAAAATACTGCAGAATGTGAGGCATGTGAGGCTGAATTGTGTCTTGGCCTTTAGCTTGGTTCCAGGCACAAAACCTTTTCCATTTGTCCGAATAAGCCTTCCTGGTGCTTGGCCTCCTGGCTTCCAGAATAACATCCAGAACTGCTTGTGAAAGAGGTGCTGGTTGGATGTTTAGATGATTTGCCATGCAGCCAGATTTAAAGTTTTGAGCTGGCTGTGAAGAATCTGATTGTTTTGTTGTGTGAGCAAATGGAGGATTTGAGGCAATATCCATGGTGGGCTGTGGGCCATATTTTTCAATAGCGGATACCAGTGCTGGCGTGGCCAGTCTGGGGCTATGAGAATCAGTCGTGGTCTCTCCTTTTTGTCTTTCAAAAGAACCTTTGTGAGGAGAGGCAATGGAGGGAAGACATATACTGCCAGGTTTTTCCAACTGAAAGAGAGAAAGTCCACTTTCCAAGCTTGATGGTGAAATGTCCTTGTACAAAATTTTGTCAGTGGATAGTTTTGAGGACTGGCAAACAGGTCTATGTCTGGAAGACCCCATTTTTGAGTTATCATTGCAAATATTTGGGGATCTAGTTTCCACTCGTGGGGATCCTTGATGTTTCTGCTGAGGTCGTCTGCCAATGTGTTCTTCTGTCCTGGCAGGAATTGAGCTTGTAACTGGACTTGGTAGGCCAGAGCTGTGTTCCATAAGGTCATTGCTTGCCTGCATACAGGGTAAGAATGTGTACCCCCTTGTTTGTTTATGTACCACATTACTGTGGTGTTGTCCGTCTTTATTGCAAGTTGTCCTGGAAGTAATAGATCCTTGAAGGCTGTCAGAACTTTCTGTACAGCTAGCATCTCTTTTTGATTTATGTGCAGATTTCTTTGATCTGCAGTCCATAGGCCTTGAATGCATTGTCCTGCCATGTGTGCCCCCCAGGCGTAGTCTGAAGCATCTGTAGTGATAGTTTGCCTGGCTGGGGGCAAGGTGAAAGGCTGACCCTTGTTGAGGTGACATGCCTGTGACCACCATAAAAATTCCTGTCATAGGCAGTGAATGAGAGATATCATTGTGTCCAAGCTGTGGCTGTGTTGAGACCATACGCTTTTTAGGTACCACTGTAATTTCCTCATATGCAGCTTTGCAAATGGTATTATTAGTATGCAAGATGTCATGAAGCCCAAAGCCTGCAGAATTTTTCTTGCAGTTAATTGGGTCTTTGTTGCCATTGCCTTGAAATATTGAGTCAGTTGTAGTTGCTTGTCTGGCGTAAGATAAGCCTTCTGGGCCGTTGTATTCAAGCTGGCACCCAGGAATGTCATTTTTTGTGAGGGTACTAGTTTTGACTTCTTTTCGTTTACTGTGTACCCCAGGCAGTTTAGCAGATGCTTTACAAAGGCCAGATGATGTAAGAGAATGTCTTTGCTTTCTGCTTGGATGAGGCAGTCGTCCAGGTATGGATATATTTGAATTCCTCTTTGTCTGCAGTATGCAATTACTGGTACCAGGCATTTTGTGAAAACTCTGGGCGCAGTAGATAAGCCAAAGGGCAGTGCAGAGAATTGGCAATGGGTTGAACCTGCAATGAAACAGAGGTATCTTCTGCAACTTTGTCTGATAGGGACATGCAGGTATGCCTCCTTGAGGTCCAACGTTACTAGCCATGCTTCCTTGCCCAACATGGGAAGTAGCTGCTGTAGTGTTAGCATCTTGAATTTGGGTACTTGTAAGTAAGTGTTTAGAATTGAAAGGTCCAGAATTGGTCTCCAGGCATTGTCCTTTCTGGGCACTAGAAAGAGTCTTGAATAAAATCCTTGGCCTTGCTCTCGAGTAGGTACCAGTTGAATGGCTCTCATGTCCATGAGAGCTGTAATTTGTTTTTGTGCCTCTGCCTATTGATTTTGTGGCAGGTTTGGCATTCCTCTTTTCATTGGCAAGGTGTGAAAGTGGAATCTGTATCCTCGTAAAATTATGTCTAGGACCCATTTGTCCTTTGTGACAATGTGCCAGTTGTCTGCAAAAAGTGCGAGTTTTCCCCCCAAGGGGGCTGCCAAGAGAGTATTGCTTGGCCAGATGAGGTGCAAGTCATTGAGTTTGCCTTCTGGTGGTTTGAGACCTGTCTTCTCCTCCCTTCTGTGTTGTAGAGCCCCATTGGCGAGGTTTATACTAGGCTTGTGGTTGTCCTCTGCCTCTTGGGCATCTGTATTTACCCCTCTGTGGACTGTCAGTGGCTGGAAAGGACCAATTTTTTGTTGGCCAGTTTCTGCTGAAGCGAGGGGGTTGTACTTGTAGGAAATCTTTGACTGTCTGCACAGATTTTGCCTTATCTTCCATTTCTTTAATACTTCTTCTGCTTTAACTCCAAAAAGAACATCTTGCTGTAAGGGAGCATCTAGTAGTTTTGCATTAACATGATCAGGCAGAGTTTGTTCCTTTAACCAAGCATGCCTACGTATAACAGACCCAGTGACAGCTGCTCTGCAGTAGGCCTCCAAAGAATCAAACCCACATTTTAAGGTATGTTTGCCCACCTGCTCAGTGGCGTGCAACAGATCCTGTACTTCTTTCAATTCAGATTGTTGAGGGAGAGAGGTTATTCTTTGCTTTAACTGAGAGATTAGAAATTGCTGATATTTAAGCATGTGAAATTGACAATTCAGTGCCCTCATAGCTAGTGTGGCTGAGGTGTAAACCTTTTTCCCCCACCTGTCTAGTGCTCTGGAATCCCTCTCAGAAGGTATTGGGTTTTTGGCCATAGAAGCCTTAGCCCCCCTTGCGACCCTGTGAGATAGTATCTGGGTCAGCTACAGGGCTTTTGTAAAGAAATTTGTGGGACTCAGGCACTCTATAGTATCTGTCAGCTTAGCCGGAGCAGAAGGTAGAGAGTCTGGGTTGAAACTGGATTCTAAATAGACATCATCCACAATATCCAAAACTGGTGGGATGGTAAGTGGTCTGTGTTGTGGGAGTAAAAGAAACTCTGAGCCTTTTCTTTGAATCAGAGTAGTCCTGACCTTCCCAGTGAAAATGTTCCCTCATAGTGTGTAAAGTTTCCCCAAAGGAGTAGTCTTCAGGAGGAGAAGCTTAGGGAATAGAGTCCTCAGCATCAGAATCTTCATAAGGAGAGAAGGAGTAGTCTTGGTCCTCAGAGGAGTCTGAAGAAATGGACATTTGCTCAAAGGGTGCATAATCTTCCTCTTGTCTAGGCCTTTTGTCAGGAGGGGGCTGGGAACCCCTGATTAAAGAAATCAAATCTTCAGCCATTTTGAGCATCTGTTTCTTAGGCATGGGGCCTTGAACAGGAGACTGAAGTGCAGTCCTTTTAGATTTAGAAGGAGTCTTTGACTTAGGAAACGTTTTAATGGTGAGGGTCATTAGTCTAAAAACGCCTTCAGAAACCAATGGCGTTTCTGTAGTACCGACGTCTTTTGTAGCAAAGTCGTCGGAAGGGCCTGAAGTAAAAGGCTGCGTCGGCCTGGTACATTCCGTCAAAATTTCCGTAGCGGTCTCGGGTTCCAGATCTGCGGTAGTCAGGGGCTGCGTCGGAGCCTCACTGAGGACCGGAGACCGGATCGGCCAAGGCCTCAGAATCTGGCTTAGGCCTGGGCTGTCTGTCCTTATCCCTGTGTTTTTTGTGCACGCCGGTAGTCTGTTGCTCCGATGGCATGGTGTAGTTAAATTTCCTACGGAAGTAGTGTCATGCGAAATCAAAGCGTCTTTTAATAGTACGCTTATTAAACCTAGCACAAAACCGACAAGAAGTGATGTCGTGGTCTGGGCCTAGGCAAGGTATGCAATAAGAATGAAAATCCTTATGAGGTATTTGCTTCCCACAAGAAATACAATTGTTAACTTTTCTGACATCGGTCTGAAGCAAGAAAAGTTTCCCCAACAGGGTACTTAGCTTTATAGAAGACTTCGGTCTGAAATTCGAATTAGAAAATCTCAGGAGTCGGCCGACCGGCACTTGTTAACTGCTTCTGCTTCGGGCACCGCGCGGCAAGAAAGACTGAAGAAAATGGCGCCGGTTGCATTATATATACCCCTGGCGCACTGACGTCAGGGAAGAGGCGACAGCAACCGACGCCGGACCAAGACTTTGGAATTCTGGCCGACTGCGGGACCGCCTGACGACAGGATAACCCAAATGTGATGACTGCAGCAGGGTAACATGATGAACATCTACAAAAGGCACTGAAAATTCTAATCCATCCTTGGCTGTTTAATGTATTCACTGCTTTCACTGAGAAAAGCCTTAAAACTGACATTATCCAATCCCATTTCAAAGGACTGTAGCAACTGGCAAAGCAAAGACATACAGCTTGGGAAATATATTTTCACTGATTGGAAAAAATAAAAGGTAGACATCAGCTAGGAAGTAAGTCTACTTTTGAATAGTAGCACTAGAAAACAGGTATCCAAGTAATGACACAACAGAACACACGGGCAAGGACCTCAACCATTTTCTGTTTACATTTTGCATGAAAAGGGAGGAAAATCAGAACAAACAACTTCAGCAGTGAAATAATTGTTTTCTGTTGTGCCACAAATGGAAGGGATATTTGCAAGGTGCCTTTGTCCTCAGGGAAAATGAATGTGGACTGGGGGGAGGGGAAAAAAAAAAAAAGATAAAGGAAAACAGATTTTAGGCTTACCCTGCTCTCTAGTTTCACAGTTTCAGCTGCAGGTGTCAATGTTTTACTCAATGCACTATTTTTTGTTCTTGGACATACACCACAACATACAGGATGAAACAGTGAGACCAAATAGGGCAGTAAAAGGTTCAGGTGTCAAACCACTCCGGAAGTACAGCTATAGCTTGATCAAGGTGACTGTACAAGCCAGTAATGACTGAATACGGTCTTTCCAGTACCACAAACACAGAACAACAGATAAAGATATGAAACTATCTAAGTAAACACTTTTTTTAAATAATTGTATCGATGCTGAGTAAAATGGTCAGTTTACAGTCATGTTTTTTTTTCTAATTATTAAAGAATTAGACTTAAGTGTGTAATGGGCACGTTCACTTCTCATTTACTTGTACTTTACTCCTTTTGTTAGCTACTGCACTACATTGACCAGAGCTATACTTTACACTTGACATTTGATACAGCTAATTCAACCACCCATAACAAGACCCCATTATATATATAGCACTGCGATTTTTTTCTGGTAATGACATTTCTGTTGCTTGGATAAACATCCTTAATGACTGCAGAATCATACATCACGTGAGGTTGCCTTCAGTGCAAAATGGACTACTGCGTTGCACTGAAACATTGTAAGTACACAGGCCAGTTATAACGACAACATGTTCTACTCATACATTCAACAGCACTACACAGAAAACATTGTAATATGCAGAAATTTAATATTACTGTTGCTTTTCCTGGTGAAAATTATGGTAGCAGTAAACTAAGCAGGACAGAACAAACTTTCCTTTTCCCCATCCACAGATTCCAGCTTGCCTTGAAGATATGCAAGCACTCCAAAAGCTAGCAAAGGGCTATAATAACTCCAGCACATTTCAGGTAGATTTCGAGACTACCTCATTCAGCACCTCTCAAATGAAAGAAGCTTACTTACAGCACCCTGATCTGATCCATTTCTCTAGTCAACAAGCTCCTTATCCTTCTATGCGCAGTCATCCCAGTGACCCTGTCAAGAAACCACAGTTCTGCCACTTGTATCTCTCACAGTCTCACTTTGCCAGATACTAGCTACAGTTTGGGAAAATGAATGAGGACAGGGACATGGACTAACCAGTAATCCCCAGAGAACTGATCAAGAACTCATCTGTCACCCTACTTCCATAAACTGATTCAGTGCCTGAAAAAGCCTGAGGCCACTGTTCCAATTGACCTATAATTCTCATGACCCCCTCCCACAACTATCACTGATGAATACTAAACCTAGGTACTTAGATTCCTCCACTAAGGGCATAGCCAGCCTTAGGCATAGGCCAACTAGGCGGCCGCCTAGGGCGCCGATCTAGCAAGAGCGCTTTTCCAGTATTTATTTGGTGTAGGTAGACCAGGATGGGAGCACCAGGTAGTGTGAGATGTGGGGCACCGTGGAGCCCTTTTGCCTAGGGCGCCAGTTGACCTAAGGCCGTTCCTGACTAAGGGCACCTGCATTCCCGCTCAACTCAAGACAGCAATCTATTCATGTCTAGAAGACTAACATGACCTCAGAGGTGCTGCTATTCTCATTTCAGTTGTTTCATATTTAGCAGCAAATCATTACAGTGCTATGCAAGGTCACTGTTAAATGAGATTAAACTGTCATCATCTGCAAACAATAGGTATCTTACAATTTCACAAATCTTTTATAAATAAAAGCCAAGAACATCCAAGTAAAAGTTTTAATATTTGTATGTCTACCCATTTTGTCTGTATGACTGCTGTACTTTCTGGACTCATTTTACAACATAGTATACTGTATGGTATTAGCTGCACTTGCCTGACATGCTTCAAGGCTAGGAAACTGCTTCAACAGTTGCTCCATACTTCATTATACAAGCCAAATCTTTTTTTCTTTATGATACAGTAATGCTTCTAAACATAGTTTCCTCTTATATGTATTTTGAGTTTTTGTTCTACATTTAAGGCAAATCTTTGTCAATACCTGTTCAATGAGATCCAGACATTCAGCATTATCCATCCAGTCAATATCTTCCCATACTAGCCCTTCCCTAGAAAATACAAAAATCATATTTTAGTAAATCATAACACAGCACCTTACTTTCAAACATACTACAAATCTATATACACACAAAATAAATAATTCATAAAGCATAAAAGTATGCTCCAATGCAAAAGTTAGTCACCATATTTGCAGCTCAACAGGGATGTCTTAATAGGCCTATAGCACTTGCACTTCGTCTTATGTAGCTCTGCACTGAGAAGAATTTAAACTTTGTGCCCACATATGTGGAAGCAATGCCATCACAGTTTATGCCATTGTCCATGTCCCTTTTATGAGTTAATGAGCATGCCGACTACCACAGTTTCACATTCCTTTCCACAGACATTTGAGATGGTCCTAAAATTAAATAAAATGTAAGCACAAGAGATATGATGGGAATAACCTTCTTGCCTAAGTGAATTCACTTTTTAAATAGTTTAATGTTTATGAGGCGTTACTTGTTTCAGCAGGTGACAGAAAGAGGGAAATAAACACTCCAGAAGCCCATTAAAAATCTTTCGAACAAATGTACAGGGTAAAGGAAACAGGCTGCCTTGTAGGAAACTATCCCCAGAGAAGACATACTGAAAAAAAAGAAGAAATAAGGAATCAAAAGTCTCTCAGTCATAATATTTAAATCCAGTAGTGGACTTCCAAGATGACTTTAGCTTACGTAACATGTTAAAAGTGCTCCTAAACTGAGCAGCAGTTAAAAAGCCAGTAAAAGTTATCACATGTTGATAAAATTCTGGATGTCAAAGAATAAATAACATAAAAGTAAAACTGAACAGAAAAAAAATCTGGCTAGCAGTTCAAAATGTAGCTATAGTATAAGTGATGGCTTACAGTAACTAATGAAAAAACAAATCAAAGGCACTCACAGGTGTTTACAATAATTGGAACGATGGAGAAAATTATAAACTCAAATGGCAAAATGATGGAAACAATGGAAAAAGTTTTATGTAGTCATTCAGCTGTGCTGATAAAACTGCAGAAATCAGATAATGAAATTAAGGAAAATTTGGCTGAATATGAGCTCCCCAAGAAGAAATAGCAGAGATGGAAGACACAGCATGCAGAGAAAACCTGATGTACTACAGAAGGTGGAAGGACTGAACTGAATTAGTTTTATAAAAGAAGAAATAAGCAATCTGAATGGTACCCCACAGCAAAACTTGGTTAACTGAGAGTTCACACTGTATGTATGATCCAAATCTGGTCATCAAATAGAAACCAATACCTATAACACACTGTCCGGTTCGATTCTCAGCTACAGCGTCTTCTGCGTGGAGACATGCGTGAATGGGCATACCTTCGTTGAAGGTTGTGCGTCAGAGCTGGTAACCCGGCATGTAAAAATCAACTACCAATCATTAGTGGACCGGAGGTCCGCTGTGGCGACCCCTAACCGGGAAAAGCCGAAAGACACAACAACAACAACCAATAACAGACAAAGTTGCATCAAGAAAGGAAAAGTAGTAAAAACTGGGATCACCAGAGTGTTTGTAGAAAATTAATATTTACTGCACACCAGCCAAAAGAGAAGCAGGTTTATCCTGGCAATCAGGGGATGTCTACAGTCAAGTGTAAGATTCAAGTTCCTATATTCAAATGTCTTCAGAATATGATTCCTAAAGGACTGAAGTTTAGGCATGCAAACTGTTACGCTGCAAGAAGAAACAGATGAAAAAGACTGGAAGTTTGTTCATGATGTTAAACTAGTGGGAGAACTGCAAAACATAAATCCCCACTTTTTGTTATTAGTGTTTAGGACACTTAATGGAATGAAGAAGTGACTGCAAGTAAAACAGTTTTTTTTGTCCTTATTAATACTTATTTAACATTTCTGATGTAAATTGCATGTTATTTTGTAAACTAATTCTGTAAAGAACACCATCAGGAAAATATTAAATGCAACATGACAGAGGTTTATCAATAACTACTGCTCATGGTAGTGATATTAAAGTATTCTTTCTTAGCTGTACTGTATCCAGACTTCACACTGTAATAAGAAACAAGTTAAAGTGAATATAATGCACTGCGGTGGTGGTGCTGTGGCCTCACAGTAAGACGTTGTCCTCTTCGATTCTCAGCTAGAGTGTCTTCTGTGTGGAGACGTGTGAATGGGCATACCTTCGTTGAAGGTTGTGCATCAGGGCCGGCAAATCGGCATGTAAAAAATCTACTGCCAATCATTACAGGACTGGAGTTCCGCTGTGGCAACCCCTAACCAGGAAAAGCCGAAAGATACAACATATATGGTTGCTGGGAATTGTATAAATGTATACTGATCATAATATATTTAGAATTAAAAGATAATAGGACCAATTCCAAAAAAGTTGCTCTCAGTTTAAGTACTTACTTATACTAACAGCAGGTGTATTAAAATTTGGCCCCCTGGTGTAAGCCTGTTTATGGATAAGCCTTACATTGAAGTAAGTCACTTACACTAAGAGCAAGTCTTTAAGAATCAGGGCAAACTTATAAAGAGAGCAACCCTTTTGGAATCTGGCCCATAACACTTCCCATGTTTTTACAAAGGTGGATATCTGCATTAAAGGTCTTAATTTGAACTAGAGACAACGGTTTCAACCAAAGGTCTATAAAAATGAGAAAAAGATGAAAGTTGTGTAAATGGTAGTGTCTAGTTGGATGTTTTTCACATACATGTGCTTCTGACTGACGGCAAGCAGCCTGCAGGTGCAGGCAATTAGTCATGCAAGGTCTAAACAGTGTTCTCAATGAAATCTTTGAAACACAATGCAAGGCAAATTGGTATTTTGCCAAACTGTTAACAAGTTGGAGATTATACAACTGCTTCACAAATATTTACTCATGCAAATGCAGTTTAATTAGAGCGGGACCCCAGAGAGACGTAAATGCCTCCTGCAATTAGGTCAATATTGATATCATAAATGCAGCAGGAGTAATTTAGACATCCATGTTTAGAAGCTTTTTTTAAACTTAAAATTTTGAATTAAAACGGCAGAACCAACACACATTTATACACAAAAATGTTTGCATGCATAACAATGCACATGAACACTTTTTTAAACTTTGTTTCACCATACTAAACATGATCTTTAATGAGGAGGATATATGAAGAGTGGAGCCAAGAATTAAGGTGTGAGAGCTTTTACTGACAAGGTGTGTGTTAAGAGAGGAATGAGGCAGAGATATCCTCGTCTCACTTTTTTTATATTGACAGCCATTAGCATTAGCAAAGAAAAAAAGAAGTTATGTACTTACCATAATGTTCCATGTGAGTTGTTTATCTTGCCTTCATTCTCACTGATGGGACTGGCTCAGACTCGGCCAAATCCTAAAGCTCGAGGTCTTCGAACAGTTCATGGCCTACTCCCTATCCCATGATGCAATAATGCTTCTCTCAGATCTTGTTTTCCCATTCATACTGATAACTAAAGACTACAGTCATTGAAATAAGAATACCGTAGATAAGGACAAAGTATCACCGAGACTTGTTGGAACTTCCCAGTCCTCAAGACTTTAAAGGTAGGGGGCTGGTGGGTGGGACGTAAGAATGGAAGTGAGATGAGCAACTCACATGGAACGTTATGGTAAGTACATAACTTTTTTATGTGAAGTTGTTCCATCTCGCCTTCATTTTCACTGATGGGTAAGCGTCCCAAGCACCATCTCCTTGGGTGGCTCATGGAAGTATATTCCTCAGAACCATAGAACCAAAGGAGGCCCTGTCCCTAGAGGCCTTATCCAATCTGTAATGAGTGAAAAAGGTACGAGGTGAGGACTATGTGGCTGCTGCACAAATGGTATCTATAGGCAGCCGTGCCAGAAAGGCTGAAGTGGAAATTGCCCTGGCTGAGTAAGCCTTGACTTTATGTTTTAATGTCATCTGCAAAGACTTGTATGTGAAAGAAATACAATCTGAAAAACATTTTGATAAAGTGGTTTTTACCACTGGAGTACCCTTCTTTGAATCTGAAAAGGAGACAAAAAGTTGATCCAATTTTCTGAAGTCCTTAGTCCTGTCTAAATAGAATCGAAGTTGCTTATGGACATCGAGTTTGTGCAACGTGTTCCATTTTGTTTGTATATTTGGAAAAGAACACAGGTAATTCTATAATCTGGTTGAGATTTGTTTCAGAACAAACATTAGGTAGGAATGAAGGATTTGTTCTCAATGTTACTCTAGCATTATGAAAAGTCAAGTATGGGGTTCTGATGGACAAGGCATGAAGTCCTGAAATTCTTATAGGTTCATAGGTTAGTACTGGGCTATCTGCCCGAAGGCATATATTAGCCCAGCCACATTGTGCGGTATTCACAGCCCCTTTAGTAGTTCCCTAGACCCTTGTACTAGCAACTAGTACCCTCTTCAAGCGGAAGTAATAGCTACTAGGAAAATGGTCTTCCACAATAGGTATTTCATATCACAGGATGATGCAGGTTCAAAGGGGGGTAAAATGATCCATGAGAGCACAAAATTGAGATTCCATGGAGCAGATGGGGTTCTAATAGGTGGTCTCAAGTGAATAGCACCCATAAGAAAAGCTTTAGAAAGTCTATGTGACATGATGAGGGTCTGTTGATCACCAATATGACAATTAGAGACTGCTGCCAATTGAACTCTAAGGGTTGCTACATTCGCTCCTTCATGAAACAGTTTAGTCAGAAACTCTAGAATGGAAGAAATCGAAGCCATATATGGATAAACATTATTATCTGATGCCCATATGAAAAATCTTTTCCACTCGCTAAGGTATAATTTCCTAGTAGAAGATTTATGAGAAGAAATTAGAATGTTCTGTGCTGCAGATGATAAATTGTGGAACCCGGCTATTCGTGGTACTGGAGCAGCCAAGCTGTCAATTTTAGGGTATGAATTGCAGGATGAAGAACCCCTGATGCATGTATCACAAGAGTTGGAACTGGGTCCAGGATTCATGGTTCTTTCAGTAGATGAGGGTGCAGAAAGAGGAACCAAATTTGATGAGGCCAGTAAGGCGCTATCAAAATAATGGTCCTTCCCAGAGTGCTTGCTTTCTGTAAGAATTTGGGTATCAGAGGAAATGGGGGAAAAGCATAAAAAAGTCCCAGGGGCCAAATGTGTACAAGTGCATCCCTTGGGGCATCTCCTGAGTTGAGGATCAGGTCAAAGTAGTTGCTGCATTTGGTGTTGGTGGGGGTTGCAAAGAGGTCACAGCAAGGCTGACTCCATCTGCGGAACATTCTTTCCGCTACTTCTTCTTTCAGGGACCACTCATGAGGAGACAGAATTGCTCGTCTGCTATCACATTGGACCTCCCCAGAATGTGCATTGCTATCAGAAAGGGCTGGGTGGATATTCCCCACTGCCATACTCTCAAGGCCTCTCGACACAAGAGATATGATCTGGTTCCTCCCTGTTTATGTGCCAAACTACTGACATGTTGTCTGTCTGTATTGTAATAGTCTCTAGAGGTAGAAATGACTGCAACGCTAGAAGTACCGCTCTCATCTCTAGGACACTGATATGCAGATGAGCCTCATGATTCTCCCATGTGCCTTGGGCTGTCCTTCCCTGAAAATGCCACCCCACCCACCCTATCAGAGTGGCATCCTCGCTCACAGTGGCAACCGGGGTTGGAAGAATAAAGGGACGTCTTATTGTCATTTGAGGAGAGGTCAGCCACCAAAGAAGATTCTTTTTGCATGACTTTGTTATTATAATGTGGTGAGACATTGGAAGTTACTGATAAGACCACTGTGAAAATCAGCCACTGTAGTATCCGCATGTGCATTCAGCCTAATGGAATAGCAATGATGGCTGCTGCCATGGCCCCTAGTAATTTGAGCACTACTGAAACTGGGGCTCTCTGTTTGGAGATGAGATTCAGAATTTGTTGTTGAAGGTTCACCACTCTTTCCATTGGAAGTTTTATAGTCATGGAAACTGTGTCAAGATCTGCTCCGATAAAGATGGTACATCTGGATGACTGTAAAGCAGACTTGTCCCAGTTTACAGTAATCCCCAAACAACTACAAAGATCTAAGGTTGTCTCCCTTGCATGTATGAGTTGATGCTTGGTGGTGGCGGTGAGGAGCCAGTCGTCTAAATATGGAAACAACTGGAATCCTAACTGCCTCAGGTGATCCATGACTACTGCCATGCATTTGGCGACCATGCTGGGGGCTGTAGTGAGACCAAAGGGCAGAGCTCGAAACTGAAAGTGACTGGCTCCCAGCCGAAAGTGCAGATGATCCCCGGATGGTCTGGCCATCTTTATATGGTAGTACGCATCCTAGAGATCTGTTGAGCACATCCAATTGTCTTTTCCTAGAAAAGGAAGTATAGACTGTAGCATTACCATCCGAAACTTTGTTTTCTTGACAGATTTGTTCAACCTGCTGAGATCCAAAATTGGTCTCCAGTCCCCTGTTTTCTTTGGTACTAAAAAGAATCTTGAGTAAGTTCCGGATCCTCTCTGATCTGCTGGGACTGGTTGGATGACTCTTTTCTAGCAACCTTGTAATCTCTATGGTTGCCTGTTCCCTGTGATTGGGTGGAACATCTGGGATTTTTTTCACAGGGGGTGGAGGGGTAGTAAAGGGAATAGTGTATCCCCTGGATATAATGATTTGCACCCACCAATCTTTTGTGATTTTTAGCCAGGTGTCTGGGCACAAAGATAAGCATCCCCCAACTGCCTCCAGAGATGGACAGACAGGCCTCCTTTAGGAACGCTGGTAGGACTTGCTAAAGAACTGATCCTTGTCACCCTGATTTTGTGGGCCCCCCTCTGCCGCGTGGTCGGCATCTCCCATTATTGCCCCCCCTCTACCTCTAGAGGGGGTTTCACCATGTGTGTCAAAGAAAGCTCCTTGGGCTTTACGGAACCACATTTTCCCACTTTTCCGACCTTTAGGATAAGGTCTGGTAGGAGTGGAAAAACGGACTCCTAAGGCAGACAGATCTTTCCATCTTGCTCACACCTGGTAAGTGTTTCCTTCACTTTCAGTCCAAAAAGTGATGAACCATCAAAGGGGGTGTTTAAAAAGGATGACTTGTAGGGCTCCATAAATGAACATAAGCGCAACCAGGAGTGTCTCCTAACAGCAATTCCTGTACGCGCTGTTATACTCGTTCCTTCAGCTGCATATGAAATCAGACACATGGAAGAGTTTATAAGGGAATTTAGGGTAGCAAGCTGGGAGGTTACCTTATCTGAGACCCCCACAGCTACTGCACCCTGCAGAGTATCTCTTAACTCCTTAAGGAGATCTCTGTGTAGTCTGGTGAAATCTGTGAGATAGTTCAGGGATCGAAGAGTAAAGGCCGCTGAACTAGACATGCACGTTCCGTATCTGTCCATGATCCTAGAGTCTGTATTAGGAGGATGAACAAATGTGGAGATCTCAGATAGCTCCTTCTTGGTGGCCGCCGCCACCACCATAGCATCAATGGGTACACTCCTTTAGTAAGGAAAGCCTTGTCCTGTGGTGATGTTATAAATTTACTCGGCCTCTGAGGGACTGGTTCTATGGTATCTGGGGACTCCCACGCCTTTTTCGGCCTCAGAGGGAGCTTCTGGGGAGGTGATGGAAGAACAGGGCTCACCCAATGAGGGACCTGAGACTCCGGGTCCCTACGCTTTTGAGGGATCAGTGAAGCAGAGACAGACACAGGAACTTTAGGGGAGGAGATTGCTGGTACTGATGATGTGTGTGCTCGAACAGACAACACTCTTCTCGTAGCATCGAAAGCCCCGTGGCTCCAGTTTGAAGAGACGCCTGGATCTGTAGAAACAGGCAGTCTCCACTGCGCTGAAACCGTGGGCTCAGAGCCCAAAGTAGGTGCCGAGCTCACTCGAGCCGAGGCCCCGAGTGGCAAAGTCAGCACCGAATGATCGGTATGACTATCATCTCTGGACCAGACTTGTGAGTGTCGGCTCCTAGACTCTAAGGTAGGCACAGTAGAGGTCAGAGTAGTTGGAACTGAAAGCTTAATGGGTGTCCGCACCAACGGTTCCACAATAATCGATTCCAAATACGCCAGTTCCGAAACTTCAGGTTGAATTGGAGGAGGAACTGAAGAAACAGGTTGAGTCTGGGTGAGTTCCGAAGCCCTAAGGGTCGAACCCAACAGAATTTTAGCTAGTGTCTATGACTGCAGAAGTCTCAGTACCACTCAATTCACATCCTTACCCAACAGTCTTGAGAACTGGGAAGCAACAGATGATGTCTCAGACTGGAGAATAGGAGATTTTAAAGTGGGAGATACTGGCTTCAATGCTGGGGACCAGCTCCTACTGATCACAATTACCTCCGGCTCCATAGGCTTAGGAGCCGAGGTGGCAGTCTTACTAGATTTAGATGTGGAAGCCGATGAGCACTTTTTCAGCTCCGACTCCGACTATGAACTAGTAGATACAGTTTTGGAAGACTTAGTGGACTTGTCCTTGTCTAAGGCTTCTTGAAAGGAGGATCTCAAGAGACCTCTTGCCATTAGTTTAGTCTTGCATTCATGAAGAACCCGAGAGCTGAAGGAGTGACAGATGGCACAATTTTCCCTGCAGATGAAGCTCACCTAAACAATAAACACAATTTGTATGCCCAACTGTGACTGACATCTTCTGTCTGCATTTCGGACATTTCTTAAACCCAGACTTAGCTTTTTCAGACATCACTCTGGCAACTGTAAATTACCCAAAGCAGAAAACTCTAGCTCTATAAAAAGAAATATATATGTACAACACACAGCACACAGATAATATATATGCATATCAAAAAATAGCCCCAATAAAAGAGGGTCTAAGACTAACCTATAATAATTATGAAACACACCAAGCTAACAACAATTATACAACCCTAATAAAACCCGCAGGGTTGAATAAAATGTAATTGCAAATAACAACAAAAATAGAATATTAATGCCCTAATAAAAACCAGGCTACTGATAAAGCATAAAGGATAGGGAGCAAAGTTATCTAAATTTAACTAGTCTAGTTAAATAGTGACAATATCTATAAATAGGCCTAGAAATAAACGGCCTCAAGAAAAATGAGAAAAGCACTCTAATTATCACTAACTCAAGAGACAAGTGTCTGAAGTAGCTAAATGTAATCTAACAACTAACAACAAACAAGAATGAAAAAATATTTATCTAGAAAAATATCAAATGTTTTCCAATACTGGCCAGAGCTGTTCGACGAACACCCAATCTGTTGCAGCGGCAAACGAGATCTGAGGGAAGCACTATTGCATCATGGAATAGGGAGTAGGCCACGAGCTGTTTGAAGACCTTGAGCTTTAGCATTTGGCCGAGAACCCATCAGTGAGAATGAAGGCGAGACAGAACAACTTCACATCAAAGAATTCTTAAGTTCAAGGACATAACTGGTGTAGTAATCAAGACAAATTACCTTACCTGCAGATATTATTTTCTACTTAATAAACTCAAACAAGTACATTTTGGTGGGGTAGAATATTTTGAGACTGTTTCAACTCTTTTCTGGATATAAAATAAATGAAGGTAAAACAAAAGTTACAGATGTAAACTATGCTCACACTCATGAATTGGTTCAGTAATACCCACACTTAAGAGGACATCAGATTAAGTGTTTAGGTGCATGGATTACGTGTTAGTACCTTTAGTCCCACATACAGGGCAGATTAGAGGAGAAGTTGTGGATGACAAACAGTTGAAGGAATTTATCTGAGAAAGGAAGTGGGCAAACATTAAGTGGGCTATAAACCAAAACAGTCATAAAAGTGTGGGTACCTAATGGCAGTTCAACTGGTTTCAGTTATCAGTTCTCACCACGTCACAGGAATAAAAGTCCTCTTCAGGAACACAGGTCATAAAGTCCTCTTCAGGAACACAGGTCATAAACTCTTTCAAGTATCCAAGTAAAACGAGACACCGAAGTAAAAGGATAATAATTTATTGTAGTTAGCGCTTTCGCCACGTAGGCTTCATCAGACTTTATACAAAATGAGAAATCTACTTATTTAAAAACTAATGAAACGAAAACCATTGGTCATAAATTATCCAATGAAACAGCAAGGTCATTAACTCATATCTAACACATGAAAAGCCTATGCTGAAAAATGCTGCAAACAGTTGCCTCAAAGCAATACTAAAAAATATTAAATATATTGCCTAAAATACAATGTCATATAAACTACTGACATATATACTAACATTCAATATCTAAGCTAAAATCTGCACTAAACAAATACATATAATTAAAACATTATATATGGTGATTAATACGAACAACTAACATATAAACACCTTTGGATGACAGCAACTCTAATGCAGCTGAGTTGCAAACATAAAATGAAAACAGTCTGAACAACAAGCGCTTCAAATACTGCAGCGTGCAGAAACACATAAAGTTCACATAATGCACTTAACTTATTTAAAGTGTTGGATTATCTAAAATAAAACAAACATCACACTCTAGTTCATGATGTATCCAGGAAAGCAAAAAAGACAACATTAGGTAAACACGATAAAAACTCTAACTGAATACAAACGAAAACAGAACCATATGACAATAAAAGTCGCTAACCTGAAAGCATAGCAGCTTGAAAATCCATTCAAAAGAACCAGCATATATATATTTATATATATTTTGATTGCTAACTAAGCACCTTAATGTTACAGCAGCTCATAAATCCATTATAGAGAGCAGTTTGTGTTGGCTCTCACTCTAGCTTGCTAGGCATTCATCATAGGGTGGTTTACATAATGTTAAAGTAACATAACACACACAATACTTTGACATATATAGAAGTGAAAGCATTGTGTTACAAGCTGTAACATACACTTAAGGTGTACATCAGCAGTAAAGCAGGTTAAAAATAAATAAACCAAAAGTACACCATTTAACAAAACTCACTATAGCAGCACACTCAATCGTGGCACATATTAAGACTTCACTGCCTGTTGAATGCACGACTCTGCGCTAGTCCTTAAACAGCAGTAACAAATAATACATAAACTCAATATAAATATATTAGATGGATATGCAATCAGCTCTATCTACCTAGGTCTCATAGTGGAACCCAAACGCTCCAAACAAGAAGAGGGGTATATAGGAAACATAACAGATAGTAACCAAATAACTATCAAGCAAAGCCCAAGAATATAGAGCTATGTGAGAAATCACAACTAACTATCAATCCTTATCAAAGTCCCTACTGAGCAACTAACAGGAAAATACACACGAAAAAAGGAGGGGGGGGGACGGGGGGGGTGTGGGGTGTGGGGGGAGACAAAGTCCAGGCTCCCCCCCCCCCTCCTTTTTTCGTGTGTATTTTTCTGTTAGTTGCTCAGTAGGGACTTTGATAAGGATTGATAGTTAGTTGTGATTTCTCACATAGTTCTATATTCTTGGGCTTTGCTTGATAGTTATTTGGTTACTATCTGTTATGTTTCCTATATACCCCTCTTCTTGTTTGGAGCGTTTGGGTTCCACTATGAGACCTAGGTAGATAGAGCTGATTGCATATCCATCTAATATATTTATATTGAGTTTATGTATTATTTGTTACTGCTGTTTAAGGACTAGCGAGAGTCGCATTCAACAGCGAGTGAAGTCTTAATATCTGCCACGATTGAGTGTGCTGCTATAGTGAGTTTTTGTTAAATGGTGTAATTTTGGTTTATTTATTTTTTAACCTGCTTTACTGCTGATGTACACCTTAAGTGTATGTTACAGCTTGTAACACAATGCTTTCACTTCTATATATGTCAAAGTATTGTGTGTGTTATGTTACTTTAACATTATGTAAACCACCCTATGATGAATGCCTAGCAAGCTAGAGTGAGAGCCAACACAAACTGCTCTCTATAATGGAGTTATGAGCTGCTGTAACATTAAGGTGCTTAGTTAGCAATCAAAATATATATAAATATATATATGCTGGTTCTTTTGAATGGATTTTCAAGCTGCTATGCTTTCAGGTTAGCGACTTTTATTGTCATATGGTTCTGTTTTCGTTTGTATTCAGTTAGAGTTTTTATCGTGTTTACCTAATGTTGTCTTTTTTGCTTTCCTGGATACATCATGAACTAGAGTGTGATGTTTGTTTTATTTTAGATAATCCAACACTTTAAATAAGTTAAGTGCATTATGTGAACTTTATGTGTTTCTGCACTCTGCAGTATTTGAAGCGCTTGTTGTTCAGACTGTTTTCATTTTATGTTTGCAACTCAGCTGCATTAGAGTTGCTGTCATCCAAAGGTGTTTATATGTTAGTTGTTCTAATTAATCACCATATATAATGTTTTAATTATATGTATTTGTTTAGTGCAGATTTTAGCTTAGATATTGAATGTTAGTATATATGTCAGTAGTTTATATGACATTGTATTTTAGGCAATATATTTAATATTTTTTAGTATTGCTTTGAGGCAACTGTTTGCAGCATTTTTCAGCATAGGCTTTTCATGTGTTAGATATGAGTTAATGACCTTGCTGTTTCATTGGATAATTTATGACCGATGGTTTTCGCTTCATTAGTTTTAAATAAGTAGATTTCTCATTTTGTATAAAGTCTGATGAAGCCTACGTGAAAAGCGCTAACTACAATAAATTATTATCCTTTACTCGTGTCTCGCTTACTTGGATACTTGAAAGAGTTTATGACCTGTGTTCCTGAAGAGGACTTTATGACCTGTGTTCCTGAAGAGGACTTTTATTCCTGTGACGTGGTGAGAACTGATAACTGAAACCAGTTGAACTGCCATTAGGTACCCACACTTTTATGACTGTTTTGGTTTATGAACTTTTTTCCTGTGTGGGCACCGTGCTCTGTTTGCTGTGTGTGGCCTTTTTTTGCTTTGTTATTAAGTGGGCTATGTTCATTCTCCCCATAGAACAAGGTGCCTTATTGCTACCTGATTTGAAGAGATACATTAAAGCTACACAGTTAAGACTTATATTCACAAAGCATGCAAAAGTGGAAAATAATTATGTGAAATAGGGAGTGAGTTTGTCTAGCATCTGTGTTTTCAATCATCAAAATGTAACAAACACTAGTATGACATGCTTACAAAATGAGTTATATAATGTTATGTAAAAAACAATTATTATTTGTAAGTAGAAAAAGCTAAACAACAAAAATAAATAAAATAAATAAAAATAAACACTTAACAACAAAAATAATAATAATAATGACTTTTGATAAAACTGCTTCTGTCAGTGAGTCCTACAAAAATGGAAAGAGAAAGTGGGACAAAGGCCAAAAATGCATTTGCTAATTAAGTATGGCACAGTAACAACCTTGTGCAACTGAAAAATGCACAAAGCAGAGCATTCATCTCCCATGATGCAACACAGTCAGTTGCTCTGCCAAACAGCAGCAAAGGAAGTGCGCCAGACCTATTTTAAATATCTTGCTGCAGCAGTACAACTGGTTCTGAAAGGGAGTATCAAAGACATTTAGATGTATTCTGCATCTGATAGCATAAACAAAGCGACAGTGTTTAAACAACTACAGTGCTTCTCTGTAACTTTGGGGGTGTATCATGTCTTTTACTATATTAAGAGGAGACAAGATATGAGGGAATAGGTCTGTTAGACAGTAACTCTGTTATGCAGTACAATAAGTAGTGTACTGATAAAAGACATGCAAATTTAAAATACCTCAAAATTTATTACCTCAAGAATTTCAGACAAAGACAAAAATAATTGAAAAACTATGATACAAAATCAGGAGCGATTTTAAATATTAATTCACATAAAAAGTTAATGGATCAGGTTTTGCATCATTGGGCATTTTCTGAAAAAGTGGTGTGAAACTCAAATGGCATACATTAATGACTATTTCTCAGTGATTCACCAGAAAAAAAAAACATGAGGCACAAATGTGACAAAATCGCAGACATTTTGTAAAATTAGGAATAGCTAACAGGTATGCCTTGGTGATATGCATTTATAAGGACAAAAGTTAAGACCCACTTACAATCTATTAATGCTGCATCAGTTTATTTTCAAAATGTGCTTATGATAACTGTAATACTGAAAACAACCACAGAGTCATTTGCTACCATACTCTTAACCAACTGCCCTAAAATGTCATTACATCTGTAAAACAGATTACTAAACTGTACTTTCACTATACTTTTTAATGAAGATGTAAAACACAGTGCAAGTACTAAATTTTAGTGGAAAAGTTCCATCATGTTAACCCTTTAGCATTACCTGTTTTGGTTCAGGTGATGCATAGCAAATGACAACATTCTTGCAAGATTAAGTAGGCATACATATAAACCTAAGAGAAATAATTGTATTCCCTTCCATCTTCTCACAGAATGTTTGCTACTTCTTTCATCCTTTTTTCCCCAGTCCTCACTATGCATTCCCTACAGGGAAACAAACAAGCAAATCTGTTAGGGGAAAAAATATAAAAAAATAAAAAAATGTACAATACACTGGTTGCATAAGTGTGCACACACCCTTAAACTAATACTTTGTTGTGTATGCACACCCTTAAACTAATACTTTGTCGAAGCACCTTTTAATTAAATCAAAAGGTGCTTCAACTAATACTTTGTTGAAGCACCTTTTGATTTAATTACAACATTAAGTCTTCTTGGGTACACACCTGCCATCAATTAAAGAGATTCTGATAAACCCCAAATAAAATTCAGCACTCCTAGTAGGATTTTCCTGACATTTACTCAGTTGCCTGCTACAGCAAAAGTCATGGTTTGCAGAGAGCTTACAAAGCATCAAAGGGATGTCATTGTTGCAAGGTATCAGTCAGGAGAAGGGTGCAAAAAAATTTCCACAGCATTGGATATACCATGGAACACAGTGAAGACCGTCATCAAAAAGTGGAGAAAATATGGGACAATAGTAATATTGCAAAGAATTGGACGTCCCTCCAAAACTGATGAAAACACAAGAGGAAAACTGGTCAGGGAGGCTGCCAAGAGACCTACAGCAACACTGAAGGAGCTGCAGGAATTTCTGACAAGTACTGGTTGTATACTACATGTGACAACAATCTCCCATTTTCTTTATATGTCTGGACTATGGGGTAGGGTTGTAAGATGGAAGCCTTTTCTTACACAGAAAAACATCCAGGCCTGGCTAAAATTTACAAAACAACACATCAAGTCTCATAAAAGCATGTGGGAAAATGTGTTATGGTCTGATGAGCCCAAGGTTGAACTTTTTGGCCACAATTCCAAAAGGTACGTTTGGCACAAAAACAACACATCCCATCACTAAAAGAATACCATCCCCACACTGAAGCATGATAGCATGGTGGTGGCAGCATCATGTTTTGGGGTTGCTTTTCTTCAGCTGTAACTGGGGTTAGTCAAGGTGGAAAGAATTATGAACAGCTCCAAATACCAGTCACTTTTGGCTCAAAACCTTCAGACATCTGCTAGAAAGCTGAAGATGAAGAGGAATTTCACCATTCAACACAACAATGACCCCAAGCATACATCCAAATCAACAAAAGAATGGGTTCACCAGAAAATTAAAGTTTTGGAATGGCCCAGCCAGAGCCCAGAACTAAATGCAATATAAAATCTGTGGGGTGACCTGAAGAGGGCTGTGCACAAGAGATGCCCTCGCAATCTGACAGATTTAGAGCACTCTTGCAAGGAAAATATTGTCAAGTCAAGATGTGCCATGCTAATAAGACTCCTACCCAAGAAGACTGAATGCTGTAATTAAATCAAAATGTGCTTCAACAAAGTATTAGTTTAAGGGTTTGCATACTTATACAACCAGCTTATTGTACATTTTTTATTTTTTTTCCCCTAACAGAGTTCTTTGTTTGTCAACTGAATTGTACAGGTTACAGGTTATAGGTCATATTAGAGGTCGGAAAAGTTTTGAAATTATTCATTCTGGTCTCATTTTTTTACATATCACAAAAACCTGGTGTTTTAACAGGGGTGTGTACACTCTTTACATCCACTGTAGGTTATAAAACAGGATCCGACACAGTTCTCGACCACATCAATGACATCACAACTGATGGAATCAAAGACATTTTTAACACTGCTGTAGATGGACATTGTAAAATCAAAATAAACAAATACATAACAAAAGCTGATAAGTTGGGGCAATAAGGACTTGTACCGTATAACTAGAATTTCACCATATCTGCACAGTGACAAACTCAAATTAGTGCTAGTTTCCATTGCCCTAGAGAAAAGACTGCTCACTGTTGTGAGATTTACAGTCAGAATAAAGGTTTCAGTTACTCATTTCTGTTTGGTTTTGTTTAGGAGGGCACATCTGACCAGCAGTGCTTGACCCATCCTCCCAACACATACCAGTTGATCATGTAACAGGCAATCACTTTTACATGTATCATTGCTAAAGTGAAACTTTGTCTACAGAAGTGAAGCTTGTGGGTATCATACAAGCCTTACTTGTCTCTGTTCATACAAGCATTTTATGCAACCCTGTCAGAAAATGTTTTATTGAAGTACCTATTTTGCCCCAAAATGTGCACACCAAATGCTCCAGTAACTACCTTTGGTTCCAAGGGAATTATCGCATATGGAGCAAATATTCAAACAGTTAGCTCATGCAATTCTAAAAGCCACAGCTGCACTTTAGCACTTCTGTCTCAAAATTACACGCACACACACGTGTGTGTGTGTGTATGTATAGAGACATATATATATATATATATATATATATATATATATATATATATATATATATATATACACGGGTGCGCTACAGAATCCTGAAAGCCCAAAATCCTGAGACCAAAATCTCGAAAGTACAAAATACTGAAAACTCAACATATACTGAAAACTCAACATATTGAAAACACACAAGATTCCAACACTTAGTATATTTCAGCACAAGTACATAAAAAAACTTATTACCCTTCAACTATACACAGGGGGGAGCTCCCCTGCACCTCCCTGCTACTTACATATATCAACTCAGAGAATGCACTTCACAACACTAAGTACAATCTCACAGTTGATATATTTAAGTAGCAGGGGGTGTGGGGGTGGATCCCTCCAAATGTGGGGTGCAGGGGGGCTTGCCCCTGCTTATAATTGGAGAATAGTAATATGGTTTGCGTTTTACTTGTTTTTGTATGTACTTGTGCTGGAATATAGTAAGTGTTGGTATCCTGTGTGTTTTCAGGATTTTGAGTTTTCAGTATTTTGAAATTTCGAGATTTTCGTCTCAGGATTTTGGGCTTTCAGGATTCTGTAGTGCTCATACATATATATATATATATATATATATATGAAAACAAATCCCAAAGTACACCCAATCACTCAACACCAGTTGGGGCCGCTATCCAACTGGCAAGTGAACTGTGAAAACGTGGCTGTATCCAGAGAATAAAACAAGCTGTTTGCACGAATAATCCAAACATACACGTTAACACTGTATACTGTATAAGTCCAAAGATACCCTAGGCATGAAGCTTGTGAGGTTCGTACTGGACAGAATACGTTGTTATTCAAATCCCAGAAGTATTCAAATCACAGAATTGTAGAAAAAACTTTTATTCGTAAGCGCTTTCACGGTGCGATACACCGCTTCATCAGACAGACACTAAAAACATGCTCTTCTAACTTAAATATCAAGTATCAAGCAAACACATGGTTTAAAGAACCTATCATGTGGAACTAGAATCACATTCGAGATTTAAAACTTTAAAAAACTTTTTTAACTTCCTGTGACGCTCCGGATGGTGCGTCCATTTCTCAGCAACATGGGCGGAGTATTTGGTTGCCGTAGCAACTAAGTAAGAATAAATGCTTGACTGTGGATCAGATCACCGCTTCCTGTTTCAAGTTCTCCATGTAGAAACATCGTCCATACGTATGGGAGATATATGTACCAGGACGGAAGAGGCTGAGCTACGTTGGATATTGAGACTTGGAGCCCATAGAAGTTTGGGCCTCAATGACACTGTTTCATTGAAACCTTACCTTAAGAATAGAAGTCTGCGGTAGTTTTCATTACCACTTCCTTCCAGTACACATCATCATTCCTACTTGCATGGAGTTTATATCATACCTCAGTTTTTCCCTTGGCTGCCCACATTCTTGTCATCCACACTCCACTTCTCTTCTGCCTTTAGACCCACACACATGCCTCTATCCATAGGGATCATCACATCATGTCCACACAGCGCATCAAACACATACATATGAAAGGCACAGGGAGTTTCTTCCTTCTCCGGTGCCCACACATGCGTGTGCACACTAATATGGCTATTTACTATTCACTAGCTTGTGTGTATATGCCTTACTTGTAGTGTTTTTGTATCCTCTTCGAGGAACATTGTTATATTTTTGAGCGCCTGACTTGGATAGCACACTATCCTTTACTCCTCTTTCTTGCATTTGGCACGTAATGCCCGGCATCATCGATGCCACGCATAGAATATTCTTATATTTTAAAAAGTAAGTATTTTCATGCATCTACATGTCCGATATCATAGTATCTATGTTTCGGAACGTGTGATTATTTGATGATTGGCTTGCATGTGCACCTTTGCAGAGAGTTTTCACAGAATGTTTCTGCACCGGACAGTTGATATTCCGGCATCGAACGTATGATCATACGTGACCTATGTGTGATAGACTTCTTATGACAACCATTGCTATCAATTGAAATGAATATCTACAACATTTAGAATATTTAAATATTCAATGTTTTAATGTTTTTATTCTTACTTAGTTGCTACGGCAACCAAATACTCCGCCCATGTTGCTGAGAAATGGACGCACCATCCGGAGCGTCACAGGAAGTTAAAAAAGTTTTTTAAAGTTTTAAATCTCGAATGTGATTCTAGTTCCACATGATAGGTTCTTTAAACCATGTGTTTGCTTGATACTTGATATTTAAGTTAGAAGAGCATGTTTTTAGTGTCTGTCTGATGAAGCGGTGTATCGCACCGTGAAAGCGCTTACGAATAAAAGTTTTTTCTACAATTCTGTGATTTGAATACTTCTGGGATTTGAATAACAACGTATTCTGTCCAGTACGAACCTCACAAGCTTCATGCCTAGGGTATCTTTGGACTTATACAGTATACAGTGTTAACGTGTATATTTGGATTATTCGTGCAAACAGCTTGTTTTATTCTCTGGATACAGCCACGTTTTCACAGTTCACTTGCCAGTTGGATAGCGGCCCCAACTGGTGTTAAGTGATTGGGTGTACTTTGGGATTTGTTTTCATTTCTGCTCTTGGTCTATCGCTTGGGTGTTTTGCTCATATATATAAATATATATATATACATATATATATATACACACACACACACACACACACACACACACACACACACACACGTAAATTATACAATTTATAAATATATATATATATATATATATATATATATATATATATATATATATAAATATTTATAGGCTCACTTTATAACATCGAAATACTGAAATGTCAAATTTCAGTATCTCGAAGCTATAAAGTTGAATGTTAGAAATAGCGAACGTTCATAATCGTGAATTTCACATATCTCGACTATATGTCGAATTCGCGGTTATGAAGTTGCGCTACGTAATGTCCGGGTTTGTGTTTTGGTGGTGCGCGGTGCCGTGTGTGGATGTAGGTGTTATGTCAGGTAAGTGAGCATTTTGTAAGGGTTTTGAGTGGGAGTTAGAGTGAGTGTGAGTGTGAGGGATTGGAGAATGTGCGTGTGTGAGTCAGCTTTTGTGTTGTGTTTGTGCAATCAAGGAGTTAGTATATATAAGTGGGGGTGTGTGTGTTTTTTTTTTGTTTATGTTGTGATGTGGGTGTTGTGTTGTATGTTTAGTGTAGTGTGTGCAGTGTTTTCGGTTATGTGGTTTCGTGGTTTTTGTTTGTCGGTGTTTTGTGGATTCGGTTTTATAGTCTTGAGATACTGAAATTCGATATTTCAGCATTCGAGGTTATAAAGTGAATCCATATATATATATATATATAAACACATATATATATATATATATATATATATATATATATATATGTGTGTGTGTGTGTATACACACACACACACACACACATATATATATATATATATATATATATATATATATATATGTATATACACACATATATACACATACACTCATATACATTATATTTTTACACACACACATATATATATATATATATATATATATATATATATATATATATATATATGCGGGGTCCACTTTAGAATTCCAAAATTTCACAATCCCGACGTTCCAAATACTGACGCTCAGAACCTCGGAATTGTGAAATCTTGAAACCTGTAAGTGGAGATCACCACACAGTGTGGAATGGGATCATTACTGTTCTCTTCACTGTAGTGCGATCTCGGAGTTAGTATATTTAAGTTGCAGGGGGGGTGTGGGGGGTGCAGGAGGGCTTGTCCCCTTACAGAATCATCTTTTTTGATGTATTCTTGACTTTGTTTATTTTTTTTTGTTATTTTGAGATTTCACAGTCTCGATGTTTTGAGCATCAGTATTTAGAACTTCGGGATAGTGAAATTTCGAAATTCCATAGTGGACCCATATATATATATATATATATATATACATATATATATATATATATATATATATATATATATATATATATATATAGAGAGAGACACACACACACACACATATATATATATATATATATATATATATATATCTATATATCTATATATATATATATATATATATATGTGTGTGTGTGTATAGACATATACATACATATATATGTACACATACATCAGTGTATATGTATATGAATATACACACACACACACACACACACACACACACACACACACACACACACACACACACACACACACACTCCTTAAATGGAGGGTCATGTGATATATGCAAATGTCTCCTAAGGACATACAGTTTTTTTCTGAGCCATGGCTTTTGAATGCTCATGAGTTTTTAAGTCTTTATGGGTACATTCAGGCTAAGAAAGCAAATGTCCACTAGCTGTATGTAAATCTGAGAAAATGTATTTATTTATTTATTTAACATTTGTTTACCATGATGGTCCGACTGGGACAGTGCCCATTTTCAGTGGAAGCCCGGGGAGAAAAGCTTCAGCCTAAGCTTACACACAAAATCATAATATCAAGTAATAGAAATTATAGACAAAAAATGAGTGTTAACACATTTACAGGATAAAAATGAAAAAGCAAAAATATATACATAGTATCAAATAGAACAAGACTTTAAACTCTTGAATACAGACACATATATGGTTGAACTTGTATACGTGGAGGAACATAACATTAACTAGGAAATTAAGTAGGGAGAATCACTTAGGAAAAGTAGTGCCTAGTTAGTAATGCTTCTGTGGTGAGAGTTGCAGCTAAGAATGTAACTACTTATAGAGAATTAGTGTTGTTTGAAGGGATATGTTAACAGAGGTAGTATGTACAGCCAATTTGTGTAAGTAATGCTACGTTAACAATTAACTTGGAGTGTTAACATGTACAAAGCCAGGATTCAAATAAGTGTGTTTTGAGAGATATTTTGAAATGACTAAGATTGCTTATGGATCTAATACTATGTGGAAGTATATTCCAATTTTTAGCAACAAAGTTAGAGTAAAGAGAGCAGCTGCCTGCTCCACTGGATACTTTGATTACTTGGAGTAAGTCTCTGTTAGATGATCTAAGAGTATGAATGTTAGAGTAGGGTTGAAGAAGACTTTTTGGGGAAGGTATGTTGTCAGGATTGTGCATTATTTTGTGAGGCATTAGGAGTTAGTTCCAATCAAAAAAGATTTTTTAGGAACTGACAGTGATGGGTTGAATGTGTGGAATTTGTTGCAAATTTGGGAATCTTATTATAATATGATTCTAATTTACTTAGTTCTGACTTTTTGAAGTTGGTAGGGATGAATATGAGTGAGGAGAGAAGGTGGGTTCTAGCTATGGCTATTCTTGCAGCGTCGGTTAAGAATGTTTTGTTTCTATACATTGTTCCCATTTTCTTGTGAACCTTTTTGATTGCGTTAGAAATTTGTATGTCAAATTTTAGTCTGTTGGCAATTATGATGCCTAATAGTTTTATTTGGGAATCTGGGAAAATCCTAGCATTATTACTGGCAGTGATATAGAAGTTAGCTGGGAGGTTAGTAGGTTTAGATGGGTGAAAGATCATAAGTTTAGTTTTACTAGGGTTGGGAATGAGTTATGAGTTTGCTAGCCATGTTTCAATATCAGAGAATACTTTTTGTGTGACTGTAAGAAATTGAGTTATTGTGGATGCTGCACATATGAGGGTTGAATCATCTGCGTACTGTATGATAGATGCTTGACAGGAGGCAATATTAAGATCATTTATGAATATGCTGAAGAGGAGGGGCCCTAGGATTTAACACTGAGGGACTCCAAGTGTAACAGGAAGGAGTGGGGATAGATCTTGCTTCCATTTTAAAGCTTGCTGGCAGCTAGACAGATAACTCTGACACCAATTAACAGCATCAGGGTTGATATTAAGATTATTCAGAGTGGACAGCAACTTAGGATGGGAAACTGTATTGAATGCTTTAGACATGTCCAAAAAGACTGAAGACACTATTTTGCCATTGTCTTTGAATTTATTTATAGCATTAGTGAAACTTAGAAGACTTGTAGTAGTGCTATGATATGGTCGGAACCCATGCTCTGACGATGAGAGGAGATTATTGTTTAGAAGGTGTTTAAGAAGTTGAAAGTGGATACATCTTTCCAGAATTTTAGAAAGTGGTGAAATTATAACAATGGGCCAGTAGTTTGTTAATTCTGTTGAATTGCCTCCTTTGTGTAATGGTGTAATATATGCAATTTTCCAAATAGCTGGGCCATACTGTTCTGTTATAGAGTGGTTTATAAGTAGTGACACAGGAAGGACAATAACATCTGCTATTAATTTTAGATATGGCAACTTATCTGCTGCCAGTAAAGTGGGTTTCAACTTCTTTAACAGTTTTGCAATAGTTTGTTTTGGGACTGTCTGAAATGAGAGTGCATCTACAATATTGCTTGGATTGTGGGAGACTTGCTATGCTTGGTCAGTGCTAAAACACTTTCAATGAAGAATATGTTAAATTGTTCAGCAATATTGTTTGTGTTATCAGGTAAGTTGGGGGGGGGGGTTGTGGTTTGGCCAGGCTAAAGTATGTTACTGACTGTGAATTTTTGTGGATGCATTCTGTATTTCCATTGTAAATTAGAATAGTAGTGCTATTTGTCTAGTTTAATTTGATGTTTGGCAGTGTTTCTAAGTTGCTGGTAAATTAAAATGGTTTTGGAGGGATTTATTTTTAGCCCAAGTTTACCATGCTTTGTCCCTTTGTGTTAGGAGGGTACGAGTCTCATGGGTTAACCATGGTGTGTAGCTGGCTTTGACACGAACTGTTCTTGGAGGTGCAAGTCTGTTTAGAATTGTAAGGAAGGTGTCACTGAAGTGTTGCACAGCAGCATCTATGGGCAGTTGCTTAAGAGGTGTCCAATCTATTTTTTCAAGAATATTAATTAGAATCTGTAAGTTCAAATTTTTCTTATTACAAACTTAGTGGAAGTTGATTAGTTTAGTAGGGTTACTGTGATTTCTCAGTAAGTAGGTTCCAAAGTGGTCACTTAAGTGATCTGGGAGACACCCTACTGTTTGGTAACACTGGGAATTATTAGTTAAGAACCAGTCCAAAATAGATCGTTTACCTGTTTTCTTGCCAATTCTGGTTGGGTGAGAAATCATTTGAGTGAAACCATGGATGTTTAAGTAGTTATGAGGATTGTCAGGGGTTACATGTAATCCAGTCTGTGTTAAGGTCTCCTGCAATAATGGTTTTCTGTGATATGGCTTTTGTGACATTTTGGAGAATGATTTTGACTGTACTGGAATTGTTTCCTGGAGGGATATAGACAGCTATTATATGTTTGTTCTAGTTTACTTGTAATCTGGTTATGAGTAGCTCTGCATTATTACTGTTAGTAATACTTATATTTACAGGTTGTAAGTTGAGCATGTTCTTAAAGAGAATTGCTACACCACCTCCCTTTTTTTCTATTCTATCAGTTCTTAGAATATTGTAACCAGGTGGGGTTATTTCAATGTCTGGTATATGTGGTTTCAACCAGGTTCCAGTAAGGATGGTAATTGTCTGGGTTGTAAAGGGAGAAAGCTGTATGGAGTTTGTGTACTTTATTGAGCATACTTCTAAGATTTAGGTTTAGTAGTGGTATTTCAGAACTTTTATCTGGAGTAGGTAGTTTGATGTGCATTGGGTAGTTTAATGAAATTATGTGTTTGGGGCCTGGGTTTGAGTGGATATCATCACTAAGCATAAGTTTGGCTGCTATGTGACGGCACCTGAAAAAGTTTGAGTAGTTTTTTGTGGGTTTTAAAGGAAATATGGAGGCTTTCATTTGTAAAGAGTATTCGGTGTTGTTTCAGGTCTGTGAGTCTGGTTATAAACAATGATGGGGACACATAAAAGCTATTAGTTGTTGTTAGGGTAGGGTTAATTGTTGTTGCTTGATTTATATACTGATTGTCTAGTTGGAAATGGTAAGTGGTGAGGTTAGTTGTAATTGTGAGGAATAAAGGTAATACAAGACCATGTACAAATATGAATGGAATATCAAAATGAATGGAATTTAATCAGTAGATGGCAAGAGAACTAGAGTGTTCCAACAAGGCAGTAGTATCCCATGGTTCCACTCCCTCCCTTTCAAGATACATGTACCTTATAAATCTACTTCATATGACTACAGTAGTTGGTATACAGCTGCAGCAACAGGTTTTGCACCAACATGCATTTTCTGAAATAGTAGTTGTGTGGCTAGAGGGATAGTGACACAGCATCATGGGAATGTTTGCTCTAAACATCATGACTGATAGGAAAAGTGGGAACCAAGCTGAAAAGGTGTCAGATACAAAGGTTTAGTAATGGAAAGGGAGTCTTCATCAATGTTTCAGTTCATGTTAAAACCCTGACATGACATTAACATAGTGTTGCATACCCATCCTCAAGGGTGACTAAAATTTAAATAATTTTCTTACCGATTGTACTCCAGTTGTTCCAAGGAGAAAATGTGCATGTTGAAATATTCTTGAAGTTTTTCATTTGCATAGTTTATACTGAACTGCTCAAAATGATTGACCTAAGATTAAAAACATAAATGTTTGTAAGCTTCCATTTAATTACACTTTACAGGTATTACATATGAAAAGTTTTCTGCATTAAGAAAGTACATCAATATAGTAGAAACTACCTCCTGCAATGGTGAATGAAGTTTGTCATTATGACCTCCAACACCACAACACAAAAAGCATGACAGTAGCAGAACTCTGCATTCACAGAAATAAAACACAATTTCAAAATGTTTTACATGCCTAGTAGAGTGCTACACTCAGCAAAAATAATGAATTCTGGAAATATGACACTACTTTTTAGATGCAGAAAGACAAGTATCTTAGTATTTTACTGTTACTATTACTTCATTCATGTCCTTAGGATTCTCTGATAGTGACAGACTGGCCCAAAGGTAAGAAGTGTTGTTTCAGTCACTTTATACAAACATTGTTCTGGAAGTCTCATTATTCTTTGGGACATCCCCAGGTCAGTAAATTAAATGACAAGTCTCAACCAAAGGACAGGACATGAGGAACTGCATATCCTGTTCCTCTAATACAAAGTCAAAAAAGATGGCATACATCCTCTTGGGGAAATCTGGGCCTCCTGAATATAAAACATTTTCTTCGAGTGTGACTCATCTTGCTTTTTGTACACTGCACACCCCTGCATCATTGCTATTCAGGACAGACCGATGATGAAGCAGACAACACTTCCTATATTCAACTGCACACTCTTTAGCAGTGAGTGCTCAATTTAAAAAAGCAGAAAAGGTGCATCTGTCACACACAGCCAAATAAGCTCTTTTAATAAGTCAGGAAATTGTCAAAAGCTCAGATATGGAAAATTAAAACGCAGTATAAAAAGTATGAAAAGATGGCCAACTGTGAGCTATTCAATGCAGCTACTACCATACTTGAATGAGCTATGGATCCACTAAAGACTATTTCAGAAAAAGTATGAAAATAATATAAAATATAAAAGTCAAGATGAAGTGGGGGACGCCCCCCCCACACATCCCATTATTTAAATAACATACTCAAGTGTTGCAAAGCATTTGCTGAATCAGCCCACTCCTTTACTACAATTCGATCCAAGTAATTACCAACAGAAGAATAGGTAAATGTCGAATATGATCCATTGCTAGAATCTGTATCTTTGCAGGATGAAAACACTACAGTCGGAAAAGTCCAGGCAGGTTTATGATGGCCATAATTTATGTAAAGATGTATTGAAATGGTGTATTCTAAGGGTCTCACTATTATGGATGCAGTAGTGTCAGTCAGACAAGTATGACAAGAGGAGCAGTGCTGTCTTGGGCTTTTTCCTGAGGTTGTATTAAATTACAATAATAATTACGTTTCACTTGTTTGTGTCAGTGGAATAGAAAGTCAAGTCCTGACTGCAGTCTAGGAAATTTGATTTCACTTAGTGGCATGCTAATGCAGGTGGGGGTAGGATCCATACTGGATAATTAGTGTGTTGTTATACATACTTTTGTTGACATGTTTATTTCTAATCTTTGAAGATTTTTTTAAACTAGAGGAGTCAGTTCCATTAATAAAGCTTTTTAGGCCCACCTATTTTGGTTTCTTTTGGCAATTCTCTTGTAACATTTTTTTTTTTTTTTTTGGTAGGATGGGTATTGCTTATCATGGACGGTGGGACCATATAAGACAGTTCTCTTAGTCTCTGATGGAGGTCAGCGTTCAGGGAAAATACCAGACTGACAGGAATTGGTAGGATCAAGAGGCAAGGCAACTCTAGGACCCAGGGTGAGGCAGGACAGAGGAAAGCTTCACTGCCCACCAGGTGACAAAAGATGTCACAACACTGAGGGGAGGGAATTATGACTACAGAAAAACAACAGATGCTTGACATGAAGGAAGCTGTCATTGGGGATGTGGGGAGAGAAGGATGTCTGACAGTTTTGTGATCCAGAACAACCCAGAGATTCTGTTATGGCCTCGGTGTGGATTGAAAATTAGACTGGTCACAGGATGACTCCACCACTCAACCATTCTGCAACTAGTAAATGAAAAGAGTAGTAGAATACCCTCTGAAAATAATAACAGCTATGTTTTAGACCCGTGTCTGCACTTCTCTTGATCCTTTTACTCCTTGAAATAATAATAATAATTATGCTTCAGGCCAGTGTTTTGACTTCTCTTGATCCTTTTACTCCTTGCAATATGCCTTCTTGGAGTCAGAAAATGAGAACTATAACCTTTTCTTTTTTTTTTTTTTAAATTTGTGGTAGACTTAGATGAGTGTATGAAACTGTGCATGATTTGCTTGTCCAGAAGCACTAGCTCCTTCTTCCTTCTCTTTAGGAGAAATGTTTTTACTTACTTACTTGTCTGAATGAGGCCACGTCTGTCTTACCCAGCACACCTACTAATGCTCATCCTCATCTCTACTCAGCCTGCAAGAGCAGAAGGAGACCTTAAACATGACAACAATGGCTTAAAATGGTCAATCTAATTGATTCTGGATTAATCTTCTCCATAATGTGACTTTGCATGAGTTTTTGCTCATCAAACGTGCAAAGGAAGACTGCATTTTAGGCACAGAAAGCAGTCTTTTTCAAAGTGCCATAACATGACACAAAACAGTCACAGATAGAAAATGCAAAGCCTGTGTGTATGCCCTGAAGCAGAAACGTTCACTCACATAAGATGTTTTCTCATCATTTGTTGAGGTGAGGAAGACAAAAACACAGGCAAGAACCAAAAATTAATGAGCTTAAGTGGTCTACAAATATTTTCTGTTAGAAAAAATAAAATAAAATAAATTACAGAAGCTCCAAGCCTTTTTCCATTTATGAATAAATAATGAATAAGAGGGACTTGTCCACAGAAAAGATATTATGAAAAAATAAACAAACAAATAAACAAACAGTATAAATCAATGTTGTTTTCCAGAACACTGTCAGACCTGTTATCTAGATCTCAAGGTAACATCAGGGAAGACATGCAGTTTTCTTAGGTAAGATGTTTATTTATTTATTATTTGTTGACCGGGAGTGTCCGACTGGACGTAACTCCATTTTCAGCGGAGGCCCGGGGAGAAAAGCTCCACAGTTAAAATAAACAGACAGTAGTTACATTGGATTACATAGCGATTAACAATTTACATAGCAATTACTTACAACATATTTACAGATGAAGAACATAGTACATCAGTAGACAACTAGAATCTTTATCTGTGAAGTACATAACAGACATTAACAAATGTTACAATAAGAAGTTCCTGCTGTTTAATAAGTACTAGGCTTATGAGCATCTGAGCTTGCTATAATCAAGGTAGTTAGTGGAGTGGAAAGAAAGGTAGTGGTTGGATGGGGTGGGTGATATTAGAGCAGGAGTTGCAAGGGCATAACCAGCATGTTTTTAGGTGCGCTTTTAGTAAAGTTTTGAAATGGGTGCATGATGGTATGGAGGTAATTGTGGGTGGGAGGGAGTTCCATAATTTGGCTATGGTGCAAGAGAATAGTGCTTCACCAGCAGAGTTATTGGCTTTAGTGATCTGCAAGTGATTTTTGTTGCTGGATCTTAGTGGTCTGGTTAATGTTAATCAAAAGATGCACACTATTATTCCTCTGAAATCCTTTATGGATCCATATATCTACCAGTCCTTATTCACTCCATGAAATGATGAAGGTCAGATGGCACACTCCTTCTCCTACACACAAATGATATCATACTGCAGGTTCTAGATGTTTTTTTATGCACTACCCACAATTTTCTCCCCTTAGCTTGCCATGATGTGAATTCAGGGAACTGTGTGAATGTTTACATGTGTGTGTGCCCTGCTGTACACATCTTTCTGACACATCTCCACTATCTTAAGTGCAGCTGCCCCTCCTTCAATGAGGAAGAGGAATGCTAGACAATATAAAAACTCAGTGTCATGGCTTTTTTTAAATATGTCAAATTATTACTTGTGACTTAGGCAAACATACATTTATATAAAAGCAATTAAACCATATTAACAAACAGATATACATACCAGATCAGTCGAGGCCCTGGTTAACAACGACCGCCACCAGTACTGGTGGTGGAAATTGGGCTACTGCTGGTCGAAGAAGGGGAAGAGGAGGAAGGCATGCCCGAAGGCAGGTAAAGGCTAGGACTGTGGTATCGAGGGTTGGAACTTTGAATGTTGGCAGTATGACTGGTATAAGGAGAGAGCTAGGTGATATGATGGAGAGAAGGAAGGTTGGTATATTGTGTGTGCAAGAGACCAGATGGAAGGGGAGTAAGGCTGGGTGTATTGGAGATGGGTTCAAATTGTTTTATCATGGTGTGGATGGGAGGAGAAATGGCGTAGGGGTTATCCTGACGGAACAGTGTGCCAAGTGTGTTTTGGAGGTGAAAAGAGTGTCGGACAGAGTGATGTTTATGAAGCTGGAAATTGATGGTGTAATGATGAATGTTATTAGTGCATATGCACCACAAGTTGGGTGTGTGATGGATGAAAAAGAAAAATTTGGGAGTAAGTTGAATGAAGTGGTGATGACTGTAGCCAAGGGTGAGAGAGTGGTGATTGGAGCAGATTTCAATGGGCATACTGGTGAAGGGAACAGAAGGGGATGAGGAAGTGATGGGTAGGTATGGTGTTAAGCAAAGGAATGTAGAAGGTCAGATGGTAGTGGATTTTGCGAAAAGGATGGACATGGCTGTGGTGAATACATATTTTAACAAGAGGGAGGAGCACAGGGTGACATACAAGAGTGGAGGAAGATGCATACAGGTGGATTACATCTTATGTAGAAGAGCAAGTCTGTAGGAGAATGGAGACTGTAAAGTGGTGGCAAGGGAAAGTGTAGTTAGGCAGCACAGGATGGTGGTTTGTAGGATGACACTGGTGATCAAGAAGAGAAGGAGTGTGAGGGCAGCACCAAGGATCAAATGGTGGAAATTCAAAAGGGTAATTGTGAGGTGGAGATCAGGGAAGAGTTAAGACAGGCACTAGGCGGCAGTGAAGAGTTACCGAATAGCTGGGTAACTACAGCAGAGCTAGTAAGGGAGATGGCTAGAAAGGTGCTTGGTGTGACATCTGGAAAGTGAAAGGAGGACAAGAAGTCCTGGTGGTGGAATAAGGAAGTAGGGGAGAGTATATAGAGAAAGAGGTTGGCGAAGAAGAAGTGGGATTGTCAGAGAGATGAAGAAAGTAGACATGATTATAAGGAGATAAGGTGCATGGCAAAGAGAGAGGTGGCTAAGGATAAGGCGTATGAAGAGTTGTATGAAAGGTTGGACACTAAGGAGGGAGAAAAGGACCTGTACCGATTGGCTAGACAGAGGGACTGAGCTAGTAAAGATGTGCAACAGGGTGATAAAGTAGACATGATTATAAGGAGATAAGGTGCATGGCAAAGAGAGAGGTGGCTAAGGATAAGGCGTATGAAGAGTTGTATGAAAGGTTGGACACTAAGGAGGGAGAAAAGGACCTGTACCGATTGGCTAGACAGAGGGACTGAGCTAGTAAAGATGTGCAACAGGGTGATAAAGGATAATTTGGGAAACGTACTCACAAGCGAGGAGAGTGTGTTGGGCAGATGGAAAGAGTACTTTGAGGGGCTGATGAATGAAGACAATGAGAGGGAGAGAAGGTTGGATGATGTGCGGATTAGTGAATCATGCAGTGCAGTGGATTAGCAAGGAGGAAGTAAGGATAGTTATGAAGAGGATGAAGGACGGGAATGCTGTTGGTCCAGATGACATACCTGTGGAAGCATGGAGGTGTTTAGGTGAAATGGCAGTGGAGTTTTTAACTAGATTGTTTAATAAAATCTTGGAAAGTGAGAGGATGCCTGAAGAATGGAGGAAAAGTGTTTTGGTACCGATTTTTAAGAATAAGGGTGATGTGCAGAGCTGTAATAACTACAGAGGGATTAAATTGATCAGTCACAGCATGAAGTTATGGGAAAGAGTAGTAGAAGCTAGGTTAAGAAGGGAGGTGATGATTAGTGATCAGCAGTATGGTTTCATGCCAGGAAATAGCATTACAGATGCAATGTTTGCTCTGAGAGTGTTGATGGAGAAGTACAGAGAAGGTCAGAAGGAGTTGCATTGTGTCCTTGTGGAGTTAGAGAAAGCATATAACAGGGTGCCTAGAGAGGAGTTGTGGTACTGTATGAGGAAGATGGGAGTGTCAGAGTTGTATGTAAGAGTGGTACAGGATATGTACGAGGGTAGTGTGGCTGCGGTGGGAGTGACGGATGCGTTTAAGGTGGAGGTGGGATTACATCGAGGATCAGCTCTGAGCCCTTTCTTATTTGCAATGGTGATGGAAAGTTTGACAGACATGATCAGACAGGAGTCCTCGTGGACTATGTTTGCAGATGACATTGTGATCTGTAGTGAGAGTAGGGAACAGGTGGAGGAGACCCTGGAGAGGTGGAGATAAAAAGTAAAGAAAATGGTGGAAATTCAAAAGGGTAATTGTGAGGTGGAGATCAGGGAAGAGTTAAGACAGGCACTAGGCGGCAGTGAAGAGTTACCGAATAGCTGGGTAACTACAGCAGAGCTAGTAAGGGAGATGGCTAGAAAGGTGCTTGGTGTGACATCTGGAAAGTGAAAGGAGGACAAGAAGTCCTGGTGGTGGAATAAGGAAGTAGAGGAGAGTATATAGAGAAAGAGGTTGGTGAAGAAGAAGTGGGATTGTCAGAGAGATGAAGAAAGTAGACATGATTATAAGGAGATAAGGTGCATGGCAAAGAGAGAGGTGGCTAAGGATAAGGCGTATGAAGAGTTGTATGAAAGGTTGGACACTAAGGAGGGAGAAAAGGACCTGTACCGATTGGCTAGACAGAGGGACTGAGCTAGTAAAGATGTGCAACAGGGTGATAAAGTAGACATGATTATAAGGAGATAAGGTGCATGGCAAAGAGAGAGGTGGCTAAGGATAAGGCGTATGAAGAGTTGTATGAAAGGTTGGACACTAAGGAGGGAGAAAAGGACCTGTACCGATTGGCTAGACAGAGGGACTGAGCTAGTAAAGATGTGCAACAGGGTGATAAAGGATAATTTGGGAAACGTACTCACAAGCGAGGAGAGTGTGTTGGGCAGATGGAAAGAGTACTTTGAGGGGCTGATGAATGAAGACAATGAGAGGGAGAGAAGGTTGGATGATGTGCGGATTAGTGAATCATGCAGTGCAGTGGATTAGCAAGGAGGAAGTAAGGATAGTTATGAAGAGGATGAAGGACGGAATGCTGTTGGACCAGATGACATACCTGTGGAAGCATGGAGGTGTTTAGGTGAAATGGCAGTGGAGTTTTTAACTAGATTGTTTAATAAAATCTTGGAAAGTGAGAGGATGCCTGAAGAATGGAGGAAAAGTGTTTTGGTACCGATTTTTAAGAATAAGGGTGATGTGCAGAGCTGTAATAACTACAGAGGGATTAAATTGATCAGTCACAGCATGAAGTTATGGGAAAGAGTAGTAGAAGCTAGGTTAAGAAGGGAGGTGATGATTAGTGATCAGCAGTATGGTTTCATGCCAGGAAATAGCATTACAGATGCAATGTTTGCTCTGAGAGTGTTGATGGAGAAGTACAGAGAAGGTCAGAAGGAGTTGCATTGTGTCCTTGTGGAGTTAGAGAAAGCATATAACAGGGTGCCTAGAGAGGAGTTGTGGTACTGTATGAGGAAGATGGGAGTGTCAGAGTTGTATGTAAGAGTGGTACAGGATATGTACGAGGGTAGTGTGGCTGCGGTGGGAGTGACGGATGCGTTTAAGGTGGAGGTGGGATTACATCGAGGATCAGCTCTGAGCCCTTTCTTATTTGCAATGGTGATGGAAAGTTTGACAGACATGATCAGACAGGAGTCCTCGTGGACTATGTTTGCAGATGACATTGTGATCTGTAGTGAGAGTAGGGAACAGGTGGAGGAGACCCTGGAGAGGTGGAGATATGCTCTAGAGAAAAGAGGAATGAAGGTCAGCAGGACTAAGATAGAATATATGTGTGTGAATGAGAGGGAGGATAGAGGAATGGTGAGGATGCAGGGAGTAGATGTGGCGAAGGTGGATGAGAGTTTAAATACTTGGGATCAACGGTTCAGAGTAATGGTGAGTGTAGAAGAGAGGTGAAGAAGAGAGTACAGGCAGGATGGAGTGGGTGGAGAACAGTGTCAGGAGTGATTTGTGACAGACGAGTACCAGTAAGAGTGAAAGGGAAGCTCTGCAAGATGGTAGTAAGACTATCTATGTTATATGGGTTGGAAACAGTGGGATTGACAAAAAGGCAGGAGTCAGAGCTGGACATGGCAGAGTTAAAGATGTTAAGATTTGCACTGGGTGTGACGAGGGTGGACAGGATTAGGAATAAGTATATTAGAGGGTCAGCCCAGGTTGGAAGGTTTGGAGACAAAGCCAGAGAGGCAAGATTAAGTTGGTTTGGACATGTGCTGAGGAGGGATGTAGAGTATATTAGGAAAAAGATGCTACGGATGAAACTGCCAGGTAACAGGAAAAGAGGAAGGCCTAAGATAAGGTTTATGGATGTGGTGAGAGAGGACATGCAGGTGGTTGGTGTGACAGAACACGATGCAAAGGACAGGAAGAAATGGAAACAGATGATCTGCTGTGGTGACCCCTAATGGGAGCAGCCGAAAGAAGAAGAACAAGTTCACATTTACATATATTATAGGACATAACAATACATGTGAAGTATAATCTAACCAACATAACATAAATTATTCAATTCCTCCCTTCTGTTAAACCTCATTCTTAACCCAAAACATTTTTTTCTATTTAATTTACTCCTACCCTTTTCAAAAGACTCCACTCCATGTTCTTTCATCTCTGTTACAATAGTCACTACTTTAAGTATAGTTGATTTAGATTTTGATTTCCATTTTCTAGTAACTGCTTTTTTTGACAGCTACTAGAATTAAACTTAACAAGGCCTTACTATGTCTAAGCAATTCAGATTCAGTATTCCAGCTAAAAAAAATAACTAATTGTCATGCCTTGAGAGAAAAGAGGACAGCAGAAAGTTCAGCTGTATAAAATCTTACTATCACGGCAAATGTCCTTTTCACAGTTGCAGTATTCATCATCCTGCCAAGGACAGCCCAACATCACTAGTATACCAATTACATAGGAGCATCTTACATCAGATGTATGTTCCCTGTGTAGGCACAAGGCATAAAGGTGATGCATGAACACTCCCAAACCAGAACTGAAGTACCTCAAGAGAACCAGGACTTCCCATAGAAAGGAGAATATGTACATCCAGAAAAAGCAAGGAAGAGAAGAATCTTTCAGTCAGAGGCAAAAATACCACCTATGGAAAAGGAGAACAGGGGTTAGAAGGGAGGGAGTGAATACTGCAACTACTGTTCTAGTACAGTTGTGTAAAATATTACCATGTCCTTCCATATCACTGTTGCAGTATTCCTCACCCCTGGGAGAGTACAAAATCTACTGAGAAGGTTGGAAGTAGGAAGGCAAGGAGAAGCCCTCCACAAACTCATGCAGAACAGCCTTGGCAAAACCTGCCCAGGCTCAGGAAAGGACATCCATTTTGTAATGTTTAGTGAATGGGTGAACAGAAGACCAAAAAGCTGCTTCATGGATGGAGTTGGTATCCAAACCCTTGATGAAAGCCTCTGAGGAAGCCACTGTTCTAGTAGAATAAGCCCTAACAGAAGCAGGCAACTGTTTGTCATGAAAAGAATAACAAAAATAAATAACGTTTGAAACTGAGGAGGACATGGTTTGCTTAGAAACTTCCAAATCCAATGTCCTGGTACAAAACAAAATAAAAGCTGATCAGATTTACAAAAAGCCTTTGGTTTGTCTGCATAATATCTGAGTTGTCTATGCAAGTCCAAGGTATGAAGAACCTTCTAACAAGCAGAGAAGGAAAAAAATAAGGAAGCTGGATAGACTAATTAAGGGACAGCTAATTAACCACCTTGGGCATAAAAAAAGGATTCATATGGAGAGGCATCCTGCACTTTAAAAAAACAAAAAGGAGGGACAGCCAACAAGGCCTGTAGATCAAACACAATTCTGACAGATGTTAAAGCAACCACTAAAACAAACAGTCTTCCAGGTGCAATGTTGCAAAGAAGAAGCAGAGGCAGCAGCCTCAAAAGGAGCCAGAGTTTGCAGAGAATCAGGAAACTCTCTCCCATTTGGACATATATGATTTTATAGTAATGTGATTCCTGGCCTCCTTCAGGACCTTAATCACATCCTCAGAAAATTGATATCTGAAAGGAATCAAAACCGTATCACCCAAAGTGTTAGCTGAAGAGTGGACAGATGAGGGTGAAGGAGAGACCTTCTGTCCTGTGTGAAAAGATCCATGCAGTGAGGTAACTTATGATTACTGCCCCTGGCCAAATGGAATAAGAGAGGGGAACCAGTGCTGTCTGGGCCAAAGGCGAGTCACAAGCAAGATTTTTGGAGAGTCCTTCTAAATTTTGTGAAAGACCTTTGGAAGAAAAGGAAAGCCATGCAGGAACATTCCTTCCTGGAGAAAGACATGGCATCCACTTTCCATGCTGAAGGACTTGGAATGCAGGAACAGAAATGAGGCAGTTGCTTATTCAGAGGGGAAGCAAAGAGATCTACTTCAGGAATACCCCACCAATGAACTATGTCCAGAAACATATCTCTGTGGCACATCCATTTGTGAGGCTGTGTCCTGGGCATGTTGAAAAAATGTGCCAGAAGACTGTGTTCTGAAGGTATATGGACTGCCTGTAGGGTCACCTGCAGATTGAAGGCTATTTCCCACACTCAAAGAGCTAATCTGCAAAGAAGGTAAAACATTCTGCCCCCTTGTTTGTTGATGTATCACACGACTGTGGTATTATCTGCATAAACCTTCAAAGGACCTGACACCCAGGGTGAACAGAAAGCTTGAAGGGCCAAAATAAGAGCCCTCATTTCCTTGATGTTGATGTGATCTTCCCTCTGCAGACAGGACAAAAGGCCCTGTATCTTCTGGGTGCCTGAAGTGGCTCTCCACTACAGCTCTATAGTGCCACTGAAATGTTCCTGGGATGGCTGAGGAGTTTGAAAAGGAACACCTGGACTGAGAGACAACTGTAGAACCCACCACTGAAATTCCAGTTTGAGACAAGGGAGCAGAGGAACTAGATAGTCTAGTGGGTGGCAGTGTTGAAGCCACACTGATCTTATGTACAACTTAAACTTCTACATATGAAATCTGGCCCAGGAAGCATGGGGATGATAAAAGTCGTGAACCTCACAGCCCTAAGAAACTCCCTGGCTGGAACAGAGGACAGGGGGAGGAGGGAAAGAAAATAATTCTTGAGGAACAAAAACTTGGAGGGAAGAGAGTCTAACCTGGAATAGTTTGGATCCTGCAGCCTAGAATGATGCGATTCTGAGATGGTGTCAACAATAACTTCTGAGGGTTGAAATGAACCCAATGCTCTGCAACAGAAACTGGGTAAAATGAAGATCCCACACAAGCTTGAATTGGCATAGGACCTAAAGCTAGAGGGTGTCCCAATAGGGAAAGATCTGAATGCCCTGAAGCTTCCAAAAGTGACTACTGGCTAGGCACTTGGAGAATACCTCTGGAGCTGTTAAAAGCCCAAAGGGCAAAGCAGAGAACTGAAAACGACAGGAAGAAAGAAAAATGCAAAAACTTCTTGAATAGAGGGCAGATAGGTAACATGAAGGTAGGCATCCTTTAGATCCATAGAAACTAGAAAGGCCCTGGGAAGCAACAGAGGAAACAGAGTCTGAGGAGAAAGCATTCTGAAGGATGACATGTAACTCGCTGAAAAACAGAATAAAAAGAAAAAGGAACCTCTCTGGGGCACTTATCTTGATGATGTAGGCTTGCTAAAGCCAGCAAAATGAGGGGCGTTAAGACTGACATATGATCATGGCATTTGGACTTGAAGCACAGATGTTTGGGTTGGGAACATTCAAGTGTCATCTTTATGCCCTACACCTGCACAGGGATTACATATCTGACATAACATGCTCTTATACAATTCAGGCTTTAGTATATAGGCTGGACATTAAGCTATCTTCACAAGGGAAAAATAAGCTATGAACATGAACAAGTAGTCTGGTATGAATAGATGAACGGGGTGGGTGTTAAATGAATACGCATAGCAAGTTAATGAAAACAAAAATGAAACTGCAAGGACAAAATTAACATACTGCAGATATTAACACTTTCTTTCTGAACCAATGGATTTTAATATCCATTCTGCATTTTGAAGCAGAACGCTCACATTTATTTATTTTCTATTTATTTTAGGATATATAACAATTCAGCATTTGAAAGGGAAATAAATATAACACTTAGACATTTTCAATTGCTTTCTAATGTTAAGTTTGCATTTATTTGTAGAAAAAGCCATAATGCTGGCTGCACTTTTAAATCCATATTCATACTTTACAAAACAGTCAGGAATCTAAGCAGGAATCATTCATTTTTAACAATAAACATCTTAATCCAGATGTTTTAAAGACCACTGCACCTTAATTACAGTTTTTTTTTTTCGGCTGTCCTCTGACATCTACCCTTTTTACCATAAGCCCACCCCACCCCAAAAAGGAAAACAATGCTCCAGACAGATCCAGTTGTAACCATATAGGTCAAGTGAGACCCCCCCCCCCCCCCCAAAAGAAAGAAAATTATCTTGATGGTATACAATTGCTGCATCTATTTTTAAGAGAAGTGACAGCACGGAGGTGAATATCATATAACTGGCTAGGGGGTGGTGATTGTTTTTAGAACATACAGGGGAATGGAAGTCTTAACTGAGTGGAATAAGTATGACATCAAAAGTGTCACTGTCCACAACACTGACTCGCTTATATTCCCACCCAGCAAGTGAATGATATTCCCACCCAGCAAGTGAATGAACAGTAACCCAAAAACAACCAAAAACACATGCCACAGTCTCCACAATGGCATACCTTAGATACAGGTAGAACCCATTTTTTTTCCTGAAGGGCATGCTGGCATATGTCACTTCTTCCCACCTTCCTCACCCAACCCCTACTCCCCCAGGTACCTCAGCCACTACTCAAACTCAGGATAGCTGGGTTGCAGTCTAGGCTACTGCCTTTTGTACCATAGACTTGTGTCTTATGCTTCAATGGTGAGTTTATCTAACGGATTCTCCTTACTACTTTCTCTGTATATATACCCCCCTCATACACACACACACACACACACATACATACATATACAAGTGAATGTAGTATTAACTTCATTCATCATTTTAATTCAATTAAACATAATTCACTACTGAATATTTTAACTTGCCTTTTTTTTTTTTTTTTTGGTTTATATGCTTTGTCCTCACTGCCTGTTGATCTGCAGTCCTCCTACCAGCCAAATGGAATGGTTTAACGGTTTCTGCTTGAGTGACATGTTCCTGTGGATGCGTGGCTGGCAGAGCTGAAGGGGGATGTACAATGTGCTGTCTATGCCTGTCATCCCTTACTTCTCTGAGGGATACTGCCAGCAAACATCCCCCCTCCCTTCTGTCAAGCATGAGAAGTGGTTTCCCTGGTCTACACTGGAAAAACTGCTCCTCCCTGTGTGCTCGTTAGCACTTGGTACCCTCATCACCCTCCCAGAAGAAGTGATCAGATCATGCCTGCTCATTCGAAACAGTCACCAAAGCCATTGATGAAGGAAAGGCAGTCCATACAGCCTACCTCGATCTGGCGAAGGCCTTCGATACAATACCCCACTCGGGTATCATTGAAAAACTCATCAGCTTAAATGTTAACCCATACATCACAAGATGGGTTGCAAACTGGCTGAGTGACAGAACCCACAGGGTCAGAGTTGCTGGCGCCATGTCTGACTCAAAGCCTGTCACAAGTGGTGTCCCACAGGGCTCAGTCCTGGGCCCACTCTTGTTTGGCATCTACTTTTCTGAAGTACAAGCAAACACAGGAGGGTTATGGCTGACAAAGTTTGCAGATGACTGCAAACTGGGCGCCATAGTCGAAAACACATCTGACACAGATATCCTTCAGAAGGGTCTCACAGAAACGGATAACTGGTGCCAGAGCCATGGCCTAAAGTTAAATGCCAAAAAATGCATAGTCATACCATTCGGGAAAAACAAGGTTACCCCTAGCTACCATATAGGTGGCAATCCACTGAGCACAGAAGAAGTTATCAGGGACCTGAGGACCCAGGTTGACAGTAGCCTGTCATTCAACACCCATGTAGCTAAAGTAGTTAGGAAGACCTTCTACATTGCCCACCTTATCATGAAGGGATTCACATGTAGATCAAGGGAGGTCATAGTCTCCCTGTACTCATCACTCATCAGACCAATGATCGAGTACAATGCCCCATTCGGAATGTATCTGACCCGACACTTGCAGCAGCTGGAGAGGCCACAAAAGTTCCTCACCAAAAGGATAAAGGGTCTCAAAAATCTGTCCTATGCTGCCCGACTGAAAGAACTCCAGCTCTATTCAGTCGCCATCGCTTGCTCAGAGGTGACCTTTGCCTGACATACAAGGCCATGTCAAACCCAGATTTGATGAATATGCTTCACCTCAAAAAATCTAGATCCGTCAGAGCCACAAGGGTGGAGACTTAAACCTCGACACGGCTATTAATAGGACGTGCTGGAGGGATAGATTCATCACCCAAAGACTCCCTATGCTGTGGAACAAAATCCCGGTATATGTGAGGCAGAGCACCTCGCTGGCCTTGTTCAAGAGAAATCTTGACCAATGGATGGGAGATCGCAGATATACCCCAGGGATTACCTCAGTGTCACTGCTCGACAGAGGCACAGCAAAATAATGGGTATAGTTCCCCATACTAAAGGGGTGGCGTAAGCCACAAAACTATGGGCTAGGCTTGTAAATGCCCTCGGGCAGATAGCCTAGTATGAACCTATGAACCTATGAACCTATTTCTCTCCCCGCTGCCTGAGTCCTCCAGTGACTATGATACTAATCAAACCTTGTTAGCCTGTGTCACACTAAGGGCTCCATCCCTTTGCACCACACAGCCAGGACTTATTTGCTGTCTTTTGTAATTAAAGGCCACCAAATGTTTGACAGAGACACACCAACAGCAGCAGTTAGTTACAGTTTAAAATGTAATGCAGACAGGGCAGACGGTGGTTCTTGGCAAACACAGTTTGACTACTGACTGCAACTGCCCTAAATGAAGACAGGGATGCTATTATCCCTAAATGCAGGGGCAACTGTGCAACAAGGAAGTGTAATATTCATACATCTTACCTGCCTTAAATGATTAGGGCCTTCCCTCAGTACATTTTATCCAATGTAAAATGTTTTCTGGTAGAAAAGAAATAAGAACTGCACGAAAATATGCTCATATATCAGATATGATATTTACTTTCAGTACATACACATTAAGATAAACTTGACTAACCATTTTTGAAACAAAGATAAACACTAAGAAAATTCTTCATTTGGTGCTCATTCCTACTTTAACAAGTGCTATCTAAAACCAGAAGTCACAAGGCAGCATGGCTCAATGAAAATCAGAAGACTGTACATGAGACATCAATCAATGTACAACACAGTTGCTTCATTCAGTTCTCACGAGCTACTGCACTCTTATTAACATAACTGCTACACAGAATAATGCCATCTCACTGCTGCTATTACATCCTTTATATAACTACAAAACTGACAAAATCATAAAACAAATTTTCTGTATTTCCTAAGGGAACATGGACAGTTCCAACAGGCATATTTTAATTTCCCTATTACTAGCTTAGGCATTAACTTGTCACCGAAACAACGTACCTCAAAGTTTTCGAATCCAAATATATCTAGAATGCCAATAGACTTGAAATTGTCTTTGCCTTTTATCCTGCTATTAATTTTCTTAATGATCCAAGTGAAACACTGGGAATAAAGTGCCATAGCTATGGAGTCTCTACTGTCGACTGCCTGGAAGAAACAAAAACATTAAAAGTTAACTAAAACTGCATGATTATAAAAAAGTAAAACATATTAACAGTTTTTAAGTCAGGTTATACCATATTAGATAAAAACAAACAAAAAAAGTAATTCACAACATTTTTGTACAAAGGGCACAATTTAGAGCACCAAAGGAATGATGACATACATTATTATTTGCATTTTGTTAACAGGATAAGACCAAAACTGATTTTATAAATTTTGATTAGGCCACAAAGTATGTTGACCCTTTTCTTTTCAGAGATGACAAAGGTGATATTTATAGTGACATTCATTCAATCTCCAGTGAATTATTTACAGTGGCCATCTGTCTGGATTCTACAGCTAAAACTTTGTAGTCCATGACTTGAATTACTCAATAAATGTATCTTTATTCTACATTAAAACACAAATATGAAGGATGAAAGGCAATGCTGTGTTTCTCATCTAAAAGCATGAAGGACTTCTCTTTTCAGCATGTTACTATCCTGTTAAGGAGTGTCCTTCCTGATTCAGCACACTACAAGACTACTAAACATACGGATCAGCAATTTATTACCAGAGATGGGTAACAAAGTGTTTCTACTTAGTAATAACAGCAGTATGAACTAAACATCAGTTATCTAGGCGCAAAAGCTGTCACACCTTCTTGCATACTTAACTGCGCCATTCCAAAGAATCCGAAGAAAAAAAGCAAAATTCCACTGACAACATACAAGCAGTCTTAGGGGTGGGGGTATCCAGACGGACAGCTGTATCAGAGGGATACAGGGAAGTTTCAGCAACTGGAACAGAGCTAAAATATCTTATATTTAACCAAAGAAAAGGAAATTTTAACAGAAAAAAGCTGCATAAAGTAATCAATATGTCACGCAAACTCAAAAAAAGCTGACAGGAGGGGGTCTGAAATAAGACATCACATCCATCATCCTAAGAAACAACGTTCTTACAGTGAAGTCTTTCAAAGACAGGAGTGGTACAGGACACTAACTGATTTGTTTTAAGAGAAAATCTTACTGTCTAGATTATCAAAATGCCCTTGATATGGGGATACCTAATTAATATACCAGGTGCATCTGTATTTTGTGAATTTCTACATCTAATACTGGGTTTCATTATGGTATTGGTCATAAAAACAACCTTAACAACCCTGCAGTGCTTTCAGCAATGGAAATCTGAAAAACAAAGAAAAATGCAGATACTTACTACAAGTATACACTCAAAAGTAAAGATGAGAGTTTGAAAACAATTTGCCAAGGTGAGATTCAGTCAGGAAATCCACAACACTACTGCAAGTTGAAATGACACTTTTTCCAATGCACTTACTAAACATCCCTGTGAAGTTCATAACTCTAAGTTAATAACAGCAGCTTCACTGCTCTTTAAACAAATCTAGCTTGCAGTAAATGTAATTCTAATATGCTGCATTTAATGTGAAATGAAAACCTCTGTGTTTCTGAAGTACATGTTAGCCATTGCAATTAAAGTTAAACAGAATACTTGTCTATTAATTACAGGACATGCGAGACTTGAGCTAAAACAGATCTTACTTTCGGGGCTCACTTATCAGAGAGCGAGGAAAGCACTGTAAATACCAACACCTACACAGCATTATAATATCAGTTCCAGTTTGGGTTAATGGGACAGGAAATTAATTGCTAGCAATGATAAATGCCCACAAGGCCATCTTATTTCTAACTTTTGTAATGCAGCTGTTTTAAAATAGCATTCTTCCAGACAAAAGTCTTATTTTCTGACCGCACTACTACAAGAAAGAAGACAAGCTTTAGAAAATAATATATAACAGATTATTATTACAAGGTTTTCATATAGCAGTTTTGCCAAACTTCAGAAACAGCTCAGTAGGTTTACTTCATATAATGTAACAGCAAAAAGCTTTACCCGTTTAGTGAGCAAATCTTATAGTTTATAATTCAAGGATATCATCCATTGTTTTACTTGAAAACAACAGATCATTTGCCATGGCCTAAAAATTAATTTCCCGTATTGCCAGTGACCCAAAGGTTAACTGACAGAGAAATGACATGAAGAATACAATACATAAATAGGTTCATAGGTTCAAAGGTGTGTACTAGGCTAATGGCCCTGGAGCCTTTACAAGCCTCGCCCATAGGATTACCCTGGCATCTTGCCACCCAACCTTAGTTCCCAGTGCCTCTGTCGAGTAGAGCCACTGGAGTGATCCCCGGGGTAAATTTTCTTTTTCCCATCCACTCATCAAGATTTCTATTGAAGAAGGCCACTGACGTGCTCTGTTTGACATATATGGGAAGTCTATTCCATAGCATGGGCAGTCTCTGGGTTATGAACCTGTCCCTCCAGCTTGTTCTGTTGATTGTGGTAATGAGGTTGAGGTCTCTGGAGCATGTGGTGTGGGAGGGATTGGGATTTCTTTAGATGTGACATTTCTAACAGAGCTGGTCAGACATGGCCTTGTAAGTCGAGCAGAGATTGCCTCTAAGTAGGCGATATGAAACAGAGAATAGTTGGAGATTTTTGAGTCTGTCCATATAAGACAAGTGTTTAAGGACCAGGATCCTCTTTGTGATGTACTTTTGTGGCCTCTCCAGTTCTTGTAGGTGTCTAGTGAGGTACATGCCAAATGGGACATTGTACTCAATGACTGGACTAGTGAGGTAACAACACTACACGTACCATAAATGTAGATGTTCGAGTGTATTCACTGTTGCAGTCATCACATTTGGGTAATCTGCCGGCAGGAAGCCCTCAGTCAGCCTGAATACCAGAATCTTAGGGTTTCTGCATCGGATACTGTCGCTTCTTCCATAACGTCAGGTTGTCAGAGGTATAAAACATGCAACTGAAGCCCATTACATCAGTTTTTCTTGTCCCAGATGTCTGGAGCCCCCACAATAGGAAGCAATTACATGGTGTGGAACACCCCCAGTAGAAAGTAAATACCAATGTTATAAGACATAGCCAAACAAAAGGGAATAGGCAGAAGTATAGAGAAGACAGGGGGCTGGAGGGAGGGTAAGCAGGACTGCAACAGTGAATACACTCAAACATCTACATTTACGGTAAGTGCACACAACTGTACTATGTTCTTCATGTTTCACTGTTGCAGTCATCACATTTGGGTTGATTCCCAAAGCTGAGGATGGGTGCAGGCAGTCAAGAAGCATTAAGGCTGGCAAGCAGGCCCTGTAAGACTGCTGTGGCATACCCAGCTCTGGATTTAGAAAAGATAGGCAAGTGGTAATGCTTGGTAAAGGTGTGTACAGAGCTCCAGGTTGCAGTTTCCAGGATGTCCCTGGTAGGGGCTCCCCTGAGAAATGCTGTAGAGGTTGATGTAGCCCTAGTGGAATGTGTTCTGATCCCCTGTGGGGTAGGTTTTCCCATGGTGTTTGTAGCAGAAATCAATGCAGTGTGCTATCCATTTAGAAATGGTTTGCTTTGAAATGGCCTTGCCCTCTGCCCCTGTAGCAAAACTGACTAGCAGCTGGTCAGATTTTCTGAAAGTTTTAGTCCTGTCTAGATAGAACCCAAGCTGCCTGTGCACATTCAGGGAGTGCAGGATCCTTTCCCCTTTATTCTGATGATTAGGGAAAAAGGTTTGCAAATGAATGGATTGGTTTAAAGCCACACTAGATACCACCTTGGGCATAAATGACGGGTTAGTCCTGGGGGAAACCCTGTCTGCATGGAAGACAATGAAGGGTTCCACGGCCATAAGGTCCTCCAATTCAGACACTCTTCTTGCTGAAGTGATGGCTAGAAATAAAGCAGTTTTCCAGGAGAGGAATTTTAACTCTGCTGAGGCAGCAGGTTCAAAGGGTGAAAGCGTGAGTTTTTCCAATACAAAGTTAAGGTCCCAGGCTGGAGTGGGAGCTCTCTTGGGATGTCTTAAGTTTTTGGCTCCTCTCAAGAACTGTTTGACCAGAGGATGAGAGAAGAGGGGTGGCTTTGTATTAAAATGAGCTGAGATGGCAGAGTCATAAATCTTACTTGAAGAGAAGGATAGGCCTTTGTGGAGCATTTCTGTTAAGTAATCTAGTATATGAGGTAAGCTGGGCACAGTTGTGTCCACTCCTTGAGACTGGCTCCAAGAACAGTATCTTTTCCACTTTCCTGAAAAGGATTTTCTAGTACTAGGCCTCCTCGCCTCAAGGATGACATCCAGCACCTGTTTACTGAGGGTAGCTGGTGAAGGGTTCAGGGGATGGTGCCAGGCTGCTAGGTTCAGGGTTTGCAGCTGAGGGTGCAAAATCTGGCTCTCCTGCTGGGACAGCAGGGAGGGGGTCTGAGGCAGGTGCCATGGTGGAAGTACTGTCAGACTGCGCAAAAGTGGGTATCAGTGCTGGAATGGCCAGTCTGGTGCAATCAGGATTGTCCTTGGCTTGTCCTGTTTGATGTTTAGTAGGACCTTCGAGAGGAGGGGCCAAGGGGGAAAGGCATAGATTGAGAGCTTTTTCCATGCAAAGGACAGAGCATCCACTTTCCATGCTTGACTGAGGAGAGTTCTGGTGCAATAGTTGCTCAATTGATAGTTCTGAGGGGAAGCAAAGAGGTCCACCTCTGCTGCCCCCCACCTGTGAATCAGAACCTTGAAAGACTTGGGTTCCAGTTTCCACTCATGTGGATCCAATAGATTTCTGCTCAAGTCGTCTGCCAGTGAATTTAGTTTGCCTGGCAGGAAGTGAGCTTGCAGGTGCACTTGATTGCTCAAGGCTGTGTTCCACAGAGCCATGGCTAACCTGCAGAGTGGGTAGGAAAGAGTTCCCCCCTGCTTGTTTATGTACCACATAAAGATGGACAACACCACAGTTATCAATAGTTGCCCTGGAAGAATAAGGCGTTTGAAGGCTGTCAGAGCATTCTGTACAGCTAACATTTCTTTTTGGCTGATATGCAGGTGCATTTGCTTTGGGCTCCATTTGCCTTGAAATCACTGTCCTGCTATGTGAGCTCCCCATGCATAGTCTGATGCATCTGTTGTTAGGGTTTGGGTGGCAGGGGGTTGACTGAAAGGGAGTCCTTTGTTGTGTTAGTAGGCCTCTGCCCACCAAAGGAACTCTGTCCTTAGGCAAGGAAATCATTGTTTCCAGGTCCTGAGAATGTTGACACCAGAGACTTTTTAAGTATCATTGAAGTTTCCTCATAAGCAGTCTTGCATACAGAATTAGTAGAATGCAAGAGGCCATGAACCCTAGGGCTTGCAGTATTTTTCTTGCAGATAGCTGGGTTTTGGTGGCCAGTAGATTGAAGTAGTTTGTCAAATAAATTTGTTTTTCTGGGGTGAGGAATGTCATCTGGGAAGTTGTGTTCGAGCTTGTTCCCAGGAATACAATCTGTTGGCAGGGTACCTGATGTGATTTCTTTTCGTTGATGGTTTTGAAGTTAGAAGTCTCTCTACAAATGTCAGGTGCTGGAGTAGTAATTCCTGACTGTCCGCCCGAATCAGGCAATCATCCAAGTATGGGTACATTTGAATTTTCTCTGCCTGCAAAATGCAATGGCTGGAGCTAGGCATTTTGTGAATACCCTGGGCACAGTAGATAAGCCAAAGGGAAGTGCAGAGAACTGATAGTGCGCTCTGAAACGTAGATATTTCCTGCAAGATTCCCTTATGGGGATGTGCAGATAAGCTTCTTTTAAGTCTAGGGTGGCTAGCCAGGAGTCCTTGGCTAGCATAGGAAGCAGCTATTGGAGAGTAAGCACTTTGAACCTTGGAACCACCAGGAAGGTGTTGAGAATAGACAGATCCAGGCTAGGACACCAAGCGTTTTCTTTTCTGGGTACCAGAAACAGTCTGGAGTAAAAACCTTGCCCCCTTTGCTCTGCTGGGACAGGTTGAATAGCCTTGATACTGAGAAGAGAAAGTATTTGCTTTTGGGCCTCTGCCCACTGGTTTGGGGGGAGGTCTGGCCATCTGCTTGGGATTGGCAGTGAGTGGAAGTAGAATCTGTATTCCTGGGATATAATGTTCAAGACCCATCTGTCCTGGGTGATGTACTCACAGTTTTTTGCATGCAAGGCAAGTTTTCCTCCTAAGGGTGCAAGTACTTGGGCAAGGCTTGGAAGAGTTAAGGATAAGTCATTGCGAATTTTTACCATAAGATGGTGGATTACTACTCCCTGTTTTAGAGGTGGGAGCACTCAATTGCTTAGATCTCTGCATACTCTCAGACTGTATTCTTGGTAGTCTGCTGCCCCTGGGCTTGGACTGAAAAGGTCTTGGAGGGACTGGAAAGGACCAGTTTTTAGAAGGCCAATGCCTACTGAATCTAGGTGGCTGTACATGTAGGAAATCTTTAACAGTTTGCATAGATTTAGCTTTTTCCTCCATCTTTTTGAGGAATTCTTCTGCTTTACTGCCAAACAGGCGTTCTTGATTTAATGGTACGTCTAGCAATTTTGCTGTGACATGGTCTGGCAAGATTTGTTCCTTAAGCCAAGCATGCCTTCTAAGTACAGACCCAGTGACAGCAGCCCTGCAAGATGCTTCTAAAGCATCAAAACCACATTTCAAAGTATGTTTTCCAACTTGGTTAGCAGAATGCATTAGCTCTTGTAAATCTTTATATTCTGCACAATCAGGAATCAACATCATTTTCTGTTTAATTAGCTCCATAATATGTTGCTGATACTTTAATATATGAAACTGGCAATTTAAAGCCCTGATGGCAAGAGTAGCAGAGGTGTATACCTTCTTGCCCCATCTGTTTAAAGCCCTACAGTCCCTCTGAAGGGGTAGGTTTTTTGGCTGTTGTAGCCTTAATGCCCTTCGGTCACTGGGAAATGGTCTCTGGATCCGCAGTAGGACTCTTAAAGAGGAACTTGTGGAGTCAGGTTTCCTGTGACCAAAGTATCAGGAGTAAGGCTGGATTCCAAGAAGACATTTACAATTTCCAGAACAGGAGGGATAGCTAGAGGCCTGTGCTGAGGCAAGTTTAAAAATTCCCTGAGTCTCTTTTTGGACTGTGGGTAGTCCTGGCACTCCCAGCGGAAATGCTTTCTAAGGGTATGCAGGGTTTCACCAAAGGAAAAATCTTCTGGTGGGGAAGCAGAGGGAATGGAATCCTCTGCATCAGAATCCGCATAGGTAGATAAGGGTATGTCTTGGCAATCAGAAGGATCAGAGTCAACAGACTCATGATCTGAAGAATCAGAAGGAAAATCAGTTCTTGGTCTTTTTGAGGGGGAAGGCTGGCTTCCCCTAATTAAAGTAATAAGATCTTCAGCCATTCTAAGCATTTGTTTCTGAGGCATGTGGGCCTGAGAATGTGCTTTGATTGTCGGTTTCCTAGGCGTAGTGTGAACTCTGGGCCTGAGAAATTCGGTACTTTTGGTTTGGAACGAAGTCAGTTTAATATGAAAATCAAAGGCCTGAATACACCCTCAGAAGCTGGTGCCTGCACAGCGGCTCCAGACTCATCCAAGGTAGAGACATCCGTAGGTTACATAGTCGAAGAAGCATCTCGTGGCATACTGGACTCCGAATGTGTCTCAGTAGAGGCCTGCGAATCTGTAGAAGCGGGTATCAGGGGCTGTGAAAGCACCTCACTGAGTACCGGTGGACTGGCAACTAGCTTGACGGAAGTGTCATTGGCAGTTTTGGACCTATGCGGTCTGTCGCTGTCTTTATCCTTACTTTTGTTGGAAGATCGGTAGTCGGATGGATTATCGAAGCCATTTCAGAATAAGGAGAACGAGAGTGAAAGAATTTAGTGACAAAAATTTCCCGATGACGAATAGTTCAGGCGTTGAACAAGGCACAAAACCGACAGTGAGGAACGTCGTGGTCTGGGCCTAAACAGGTGACGCAGTAAGAATGAAAATCTCTGTGAGGTATTTGCTTTCCACAGGCAAGACAATTATTAACTTTTTCTGACATCGGTTAGAGCAAGAAAAAAGGATCCCCAATGGGGTACTTATCTTTTAGAAGACTTCAGGTCTGAAACTCGAAAAATTAAAATTTCAGGAGGCGGGCAACTGGCACTTGTGAACTGCTTCTGCTTCAGACACTGCACGGCAAGGAAGACTGATGCAATGGCGTCTGCTGCATGTTTTACACCACTGACGAACTGACACCATGGAAGAAGCGACAGCATCCCATGCAGAAATCCCAAGGCTATGGTATTCAGTCCGACTGAGGGCTACCTGCAGGCAGATAACCCAAATGTGATGACTACAACAGTGAAACATGAAGAACATCGTGGTGAAACAGATTACCAGCACTCACAAGTAGAGGTCATACAGGCTGATATACATAATACAGTTAAGTGCTCTGCTTTGTTTTAAGAAGCCTGCATAATGCAACACTGATAAAACTATTTCACATGTTTCTTAATGACAAAAAGGCAAACTCGTCAATGGCATCTGTCTGTACCTGCTCCACAGTAAGTGGAGTAGAGATCTCTTCTCCCCTGAGTATCATGGATCTGTGTGTAAGAACTTCCGTTAGCTGTGTTGAGTCCAGCCCAAGCAGATCGGCAGCTCTTCCTAAAGCTAAATATAAATGAATGTGTGAATCACATAATCAGGACTGCTTAATTAAACTTTTCATTTACATCAGGCATTTTACTTCTATTCAGGTTACTCACTTGCAGTGACAGCTGGGCCAACAGCACAGATGATGCACTTAAGGTCACAAAACATGAATCAAGAGCACAACAGTTATGATGCAGGCAGGACTTGCTAGCCCAGGGGTTTTAAAACTCTCTGTGATATAAACAACCAATTTAGAGTAACAAGCCCAGCACCTAATACATCTTAGTATGTAGCATTACACTACATCCCTTGACAGAGACTCAAGGCTAGCTCTGCCCATGCAGTTCTGTCAACAGTAGCCTGCAAGAAGGAAGCACATGCAAAATGGACATAAGGCATGAAGGCACCAAGGACAACTGGTACTATACACACAGTTGAATCAACTGCAGTATTCCAAAAAATCAGTGTCATCAGTGAGAAAAGAAAGCAAATACAATTTTCATTATGTTAAGTGAGAGTTCAAAAAAACTTTATAAGCCAGCAACTTGTCAAATTATCACAATATTTTATGCATTTTGTGTTTGCATGCATATACACACAAATGTATACAAAGAAGAAAATATATAACATTTAGAACTATATCTATAGTTACCTTTATACACACATGCACATTTTTATAAGCCAGCATCTTCTCAAAATTCCAAGATATTTTATGTAGTGTGTGTGTGTGTGTGTGTGTGTGTATACACAAACAAATGCATACAAAGAAGACATATAACATAAAAGATTAGACCTATAACTATAGTTACCTTTAAACACACCCACCCACACACACACATACATACATACATACATACATATATATATATATATATATATATATATATATGGGTCTACTTTTTCTTAAAAGCTTATGCTTTCGAAAAGTAAAAGAACGACCCCATTTATGCGAAAGTGCACTTTCGGGACTACCGGGTCACTGAACCAGTAATCAACAACAACAAAACCCCACTACAAAGGCATTTTTTGCATGGGGGCAAGACCCCCTGCAGCCTCCCACACGCCCACTACTTTATATATACTAACGCTGAGATCGCACTACAGTGGGGAAAACAGGTATATTCCTTATCCCCACTGTAGCGTGCTTCGGTGCTATTCCCAGTTCGGTGAACCAGTAATCGCAAAAGTGCACTTTCCTTTAAGTGCACTTTCATGTAAATGGGGTTGTACTTTTCCTTTTCAAAAGCATGAGCTTTCGATAAGAAAAAGTAGACCCATATATATATATATATATATATATATATATATATATATATATATATATATATACACACACACACACACACACACACACACACACACACACACACACACACATTTATTTACATACAAAACATATAACGTGCAGTACACACACACACACACACACACACGCACACACCCCTTTATTCACATTCACACATAATGAAAATATTGCAGCAATGTACTTCCAGTAATGGCAGATCTGGTAGACACTCAGCCAGTTTGTTTTTCTCCTCCTCCTCAACCCCCTCTCCACCCAGTCAAAAGAAATAGCTTAAAAATACTACAGGCAGCTATGAAGTGCCATGCAGTTAGAATCTGAATGCTGAACTGCAAGAACATAAAAAGAGAAGGCAAGGCATTTTGTTAAAAAGAGGAGAAAACAATGCCCAGTTTTTAAAAATATGACTTAGTCTCAATGGGTTGTATCCATTGGTGCAGTGAATCTCTATTCACTCCATCTGGAAGTGCAGAAAGTAAATGATGGGAATCATCAGCCTTCCTTCCTTCCTTCTCTAAAGGGTTGGCTAAGTTTGACAATATAGAGATCAACTTTGCTGAATACCTTATGAAGTCTGAACAGAAGTCTGTACACACAAAAGAAAAGATATTCATGAAATAAAGAGACAGTAGGATACTGAGTGCAGGCCATTGAGGAAAATAGTAACAACCATACAGAATATTATATACTTTAAGAATTAAGCCAATAAGGGAATGGTGAAAGGAGATTTTCCCAAAAGGGCTGACTGCAAGTACGGGCACAAAAATTAGGTAAGAGAGAGTTCGAACTTATTGGAGAAAATTAGCAAAGGCGGAAATATAATTACGGAAAGAAAAGTCAGAATGACATAATTTCAAGCAGCATTTTGGACTATGGGTTGGAGACTGCCTTCCATACGAGGGACTGATAAAAGAGTATAGGCAGAGAGAAAGGGATAGGGTAGTGTTAAATGAAAGACCAGCTCTGGTCAAGTCTACAGTTGAGTCTAGAATAGAAGCAGAAGTAAAAAAGGGATAATCAGCAGGGCATATACAACAATGCATGATAACTATAATAATCAATCAGAAGAGGTTAGAAAAGTCTGGAAAATGAGAATAGAAAGTCAACATACAAAGAAATAATGACAGGATAGTTTTATGTTACCAAAGTACTGTCGCTGCTGTGGAACAGACTCCCCCTCAATATAAACCAAAGTTCATCCCTGTCTATTTTCAACTTAGACCTATGGATGGGGCACAGAAAATTTACCAAGGGACTGCTCCATGTACTATTAATGGACAGAGGCAGCACCTAAATGCTTTATTCCATGCATGGGTCCCCTCAAATTATCTATGATAAGATCACTGTTATTCTCTTTTTAGGTAACACATTACTATTGACCATTGGAAGGGTATGGGAAATTTCAAGATAGGTTATTTCGATAACAAAAAGGGAAACTGGCTAGGTTTAAAATGGCCCTCAAGGGCAGTTAGTCTATGAACCTAGATATGCAACAAAAATTAGAAGGTTTAGGATTTTTGAATGGAAGTGCTCACACAGGTATTTTACACCACCAGTGGGCTTCAGATAATTTTTTCACAGATACACAGGAACTGTTGAGGGGAAATGGGAAAGAGAGGTACCTGGGAACATGTTTTTTGGGAATACAACAAGTTGATACATTTTAGAAATTCCCTACAAGGTCCTTTGTCAGAAACACTGGTGTAGTAAGTTATTTTAACTAAGGAAACGATTCTTTTGAGCTAGGATACAAATACTGAATTGCCTAGACACAGTCATACTAAGTTTAACTGCCAAAAGCAATTACTAGAAAATGAGAATCAAAAACAAAACCAACTGTAACAGAATTACCGAAAGTTGTAAAAGACAGGCAATAATTAGAAAAGGGCAAGAGCAAAATACACAGAAATAAATGGCAACTGGGAAAATAATTCCAGAATGATGGGAAATTCACCCCGGGGATCACTTCTGTGGCTCTGCTCGACAGGGGCACAGGAAAATTATTTTCTTGGGTGGCGAAAGCCAGGGTACATTTTTTGGCTAGGCTTGTATGGGCCCTAGGGCTGATAGCCTAGTACCTACCTACGAATAATGTTGAGGAGGAGGAGCGAGACATCATGGAAGGCAGGATTTGAACAAACTATAAACTAAATAATTGTTAAGACAGAAATCAGAACTTTATAATGCATGAAAAAATCTTTGTAATTTTTTCTGGATGTGTACTCATGTACAGATGTTAAAAAAAATGTATATATACATGCACACACACACACACACACACTAGATGTCAGTCCAGGACAAGACACTGGAAGCAAAATTAGAACACCTGGAAGATCAAATGACATGTAGGAATACAAGACTGATCAGAGTCCAGGAAAAGGATGGAGAAAGAGACTGTCATTTTTATGAGAGGATTATCTGAATGGAATAGCATTCAGAACCTTAGCTGGGAATCAAGACGGCACATTGTCTTTTTGCTGGGCACAGCTGACATCAGAAAACACCAAAGGCAGCTTTGTAACCATTTAAAGTCCTCCAATCACTATTTACTTCTGGTGTGTGTGTGTGTGTGTGGGGGGGGGGGTGCTAAGCACTTTGACAGTAGGTAAAATTTTGAGAGGTGCGTCAAAGAAGGGGTAGTAGAGCATATATATTTGAACCATATGAAAATACTTAAAAAAACAAGGTGCATTAATTAAAGGTAAAGAATACTTTTCTCTGGGAAAGTCCAGAGCAATCTGATGTGTGTTTGCTAACAGTGAAAAGGGGAAACGTGGTTGTAAACTGCTTTGACAGCAGGCCTACAGCAAAGAGTGATCACAGGGAAGTGTAATGCAGGCTTACACTCAAGGTCTAAATAGTCGACATTGATGGATTTAAAGTTGAGGATATATAATATAGCAGTGCCGACCTGAATCATAGCACATATAAAGCAGTTGCTATGTTAGGGTATTAGACTGCCAGCTGTATCTCCATGCTGTAGTTGGTTCAGTTGAGAAATGTGGTTTAGAAGACTATGAAAGTATCACAACAGTTAGGGAAAACAGATATAACGGATGGGGAACAGATTTGGCAAGCAGAGTAGAAGCATATTGGATAGAGAGAAATATTAGTATTAGTAGTAGGAAAAGGTAGATACCCAGAGTCATTGGTTTTGAGAAAGGGAGTGCTACTGATCTTCTTGAGGAATCGGTACACATATAACTTGAAGTTAAAAAAGTAAAAATTAAAGTTGAGTACCGAAAATAAAGGGTAAACCTGGAGGGGGTTAAGTAAAGGAAGTAGAAGGGTAGTTGAGGCTTTGAGTAGATATGGGAGCAGATATGAAAAGGAGAACGGAGTTGGCAAGGAAACTCAAATGCTGTTTGCACTGTCACAATTATGGCAAGGACATACTTAAAAGTGGAAGGGAGAAGTAGTACTCAACATTTCCAGCCATAGGCTCTATATATGTATATAGTTTGGAGAGTGTATGAGGTTATTATTTTTTGGGGTAGAAACAGTACAGGCAATACAGTTAGAAATAAGTTTTGGAAATAAATATCCATATAAAAGTATACAGCAAGAAAGTATAGAGCAATATTTGAGAAAAATACAGGATGACATGGGGTTTCACCACAGAAACTGTAAGGATGGAAAAAATGAGACTCACTATTTTATTCAGTTTATGTCTATATACAGGTAGGGGAGTAGTGTTAAAAGGGACAGAAAGCTGCCACATATGTGCAGAAAGTACAGTCGTGTCTCATTTGCCATAATTGTACATATTTTGAGTAGATCAGTGTTGCAGTACTGATTCTTGGGTCTTCCTGCCATGCAAAAACCCCTGACCATTTCCAGAGTCTTTTTATGTCATCCTTAGCCGAAGGATATCCAAAGACCAACATCTGGACATCAGTGGATAAGAAAGGTATCCATCATCACAATCTTCAGGTTTTCTAAGAGGTGAACAAGCAGTCTAATGCCTGAGGACAACACGACTTCCCCAGTTGTCTGAATGGAAGTGAAACGGAGGAAATTCATAGGAGGCAGACAAGGGTACAGGAGATAATAGGACTACCTGCAGAGAACTCCTCTAACTCCTTGCATCCAGGAAAGGGGGGGGGGGACTAGAGGTCAGAAGATAGAGGGGATGAAAAGTGGTAGTATGTACTGCAACACCGATCTACTCAAACATCTACAATTATGGTACATGGGACACACCTGTACTATATTCTTCATAATCAATGTTGCAGTACTGATTCTTGGATGGACTCACAAAGCTAAAAACTGTGTGGTGGTTCACCTGATTTCGCAGGATGGCAGAAGTGAAACCTACTCTAGCCCTGCACACATTGCCTAAATTATAGTGTTTTTTGAAGGTGTGCACAGAGTTCCATGTAGCTACATCTAGGATGGCCTGGGTGGGAACTCCTTTGAGGAAAGCAGTGGTATTCACCCCATATCTGGTGGAGTGGGTTTTAATATGCCCAGATAAATCCTTTCCATTGTGTGAGTAACAGAACTTAATGCAGTTATTTATCCATTTGAAGGTGGTTTGCTTGGAGACAGGTTTGCCCGGTTTACCTTCTGGGAAAACCACCAGCAGTTGCTCTGCTCAATTAGGGCTTTGTCCCATCTAGACAGTGCCTGATTTGCTGTGCACATCCAGGGAATGAAGGACTTACTCTGCCCTGTTCTGTGGACTTGAGTACAAATCTAGCAGCTGGATAGTCTGGGTTTAAAGTAATTTCTGATTAAGGGTCTATATTATATCATCGAACGCTTAAAAAAGCGAACGCTGATTGATCAACCTAACTTAAGTGAAAGCTTACAATCTCGAACTGTCAGATCAGCGATTTTTTTCCCAGGGGAAAAAAAAAATCGCTGTTCCAAAACACATACACACAACACAAGCACACCAAACAAACAGAAATCCACACACATACACCTAAAATCTGATACCTAACCCTACACTAAACTATGCACACACCACTAACTACCCACTTACCTTAACCCAAACCCTAACCCTAAGGTCTGTCACTATCGCACACTCACCTCACCCGCTCCCTAACCCTAACTCACTTAAATCCGCCCTAACCCTCATGTCCACTCAATCACACACACACCTAACCCGAGCCTTAACCCTAACTCACCTAAATCACCCTAACATTCACATCCACACAATCGCACACTTATCTGAATTCGACCGGTAACTTTCCACCATAACACTGAAAATACTGAAGCAACAGAAACGGACAACCAAATTCTTTCCCTAGGAAAAGTTTCTGCTGCTTCAACATTTTGCAGTTTCGCGAAAATAAGTTCGATCAATCAGCGTTTGCTTTTTTAAGCATTCGATGATATAATATAGACCCCACTTTAAGCATAAAGCTTGGGTTTGCTCCGAGGGTGACCCTATCCCTGTGGAATACAGTTAAAGGTTCTTTCCACATGAGGACTTGTAGTTCAGAAACTCTCCTAAATGTAGTCAAAGCTATGGGAAATGGTGTTCTTCCATGGCAGCATCTTTACAGAAGCAGTGTTCGCAGGTTCAAAAGACAGAATTTAGATCCCAGGTCAGAATGCGATTCCTTCTGGGTGATCTCAAGTGAAACAACCCTTTTAGAAAAAGTTTCACATAGGGGTGTGAGAAGATAGGTGGAGCATGGTTCAGGCAAGCTGAAATTGTAGAAGCATGTACCTTTACACTGAAACAGGAAAGACCTAGTGTAAGGTGGCCTGACAGGTACTGCAAGACTGAGCTAATGCCTTCTGGAGTAGGATCAGTGCTATTGTTGTGACACCAGGTGCAAAATCTTTTCCATTTTGACAGGTATGATTTCCTGGTATTGAGCTTTCTTGCTTCCCTTAGAATGGAGAGCACCTCCTTGGAATAAGATGCCATCATAGGGTGTCAAAAACCAGTCCCCCATGTTGTTAACTTGAGGGTGGTTTTGTGGATATTGAAGACAGACCCCTTGACTTGGCTTCAGAGATCTTTCTCCTGCTGTAGGGTGCAAAATCTCCCCTCAAAGAGCATCTGCAGGTGGGAGAACCAGTGTTGCCTCAGCCAGAAGGGGGCCACTAGAATCATGCTGGGTCTGTTTGCCCTGATTATTTTTTGTTAGCACCTTGGGAAGCAGAGGCAAGGGTAGGAATGCATGCAGAGACCACTTTGTCCATATGAAGGAGAATGCATCCATCTTCAAAGCTCCTTGTCTGTTGTGTTCTAGAAAGGCAAACAGGTCTACTGAGGGGATTCTCTCCACCATATGGTCAGATCCAAGAAGATCTCTCTTTTAAACATCCATTTGTTTGGGGAATAGAAGGTCCCTGCTTAGAGAATCTGCTAGAATATTGCTCTGGCCTGGAACATAAGAGGCTGTGGGGGTTAGCCCCATCTCTTAGCTCAGCATCTACATTTTCCTAGCAAGGCTGCACTGGGATAGGACAAAGTTCCCTATTGTTTATTTATGTATCACATAAGTGGAGGTATCTGTCCAGATTTATAGTGTCCCTTTTTTGTTGAAAGGCTTTTATGGTCATATAAACTAATAGTAACTCCTTTTGGGTTATGTACAACTTCCTTTGCTATGGACACCAAATGCCCTGAACCTTCAGGGGACCTAAGTGGGCATCCCAAGCTATGTCTCAGCTGTCTGTAATAACAGTCTTGTCTGCTTCTGTGAGAGTGAACTTTGGTTCTTTTGCACGGTGTCATTCCACTGGAGCAGTTCACTTTTCAGGCTTGGGAGGAGGGGCAGCAGCATTTCCAGGGGTTGGGAGTGCTGTTCCCAAACATTTATTTTACAAATCGGTTTCACCATATGTAGTTTTGCAAATGGAATCATAAGGATGCATGATACCATGTACCCAGTATCCTCAATAATTTCTTGCAGTGATTTTCTGCTTTGAAGCAGACTTGTCAGGTAGCCTGTATAGAACACAATCTTGTCTTGGGGAAGGAATGCTTTCTGTTGAACCGAGTATATGACAGCTCCTGGGAAGAGGATCTTTATTTAAGGGAGAGTACGATTTTTGAAGATTTAGGGTAATACCTATTTTCTAAAAAACAGTCTACAATGATTTGTAAGGCATCCAAGGTCTTTGAAGTGGAACTTCCTTGAATAAGAGAGTCATCTAAGAAAAGGTAAATATGGACTTCGAGTTCTGCAACGTACTATTAGAAGAGCAAAGCATTTTGTGAAAACTCATGGTGCAGTAGGCAATCAAACTGGTAAAGCACAGAACTGAAAATTGGGGTAATTTGCTACAAACTGTATGTACGTTTTGTGATTGTCTGATATGGGGACTTGGAGGTAAGCATCCTTTAGGTCTATGGTGACCATGGAGGCATCTTGGTAGATTAAGGGCATTAATTTTTCCAATGTAAATATTTTGAATTATAGGATGTTGTGGAACTTGTTTAGCTTTGAGAAGTCCAAGATAAGTCTTCAAGTGCCCTCTTTTCTTGAGACTAGAAAAATCCTTGAGTAGAAGTCTTTCCCTTCTTGTCCTGGAGGAACATGCTGGATGGATCGTTGGTGAAGTAGCTCCCTGAGGACAGGTGGTAAGAGACTTTCTTGCTCTTTTGGTGGTTTTGGAATGCCAAAGAATGGCAGAATTTCTCTTAATTGAAAACAGTACCCCTTTTCTGTAGTGTTGAAGACCTATTGGTCCCTGGTGATGGATTTCCATTGGTTTTGGAAGGTCGACAGTCTTCCTGTTAGAGGTCTCGAAGGGACAGGAAGGGGTAAGGGAAGGAGGGATATAACATATTCACAGTTACTCTTGGCCTCGGATGGGTTCCTTGGAGCCCCCTGCTCTTTCAGATTTGCTCTGTTTGCCATGTCCTAAGGCTTCCCAGGTCTTGTCTAGGCTTGGGAAAGCAAAGACTTTGAAAAGTATTTCCTACAGTAAACAGCTAAAATTCTTTCACAGTTTTCATTTGCTTTCCTTTTTTTGTCTAGTTTCTCAAATATTTGATCAGTTGGTGGACTAAAATAGAATTTCTTGTCCAATGGGGCCATCTAGTAGTTCAGTCTTTACCTGATCTGACAGGGGCTTGGTCCTGAGTCATGCATGTCAGCAGATGACAAAGCCTGTGGCAGCTGCTCAGCGCAAGAAGCATCTAAGGCATCATAGCCATATTATAAGGAGTGTCTAGAGACTTGTAAAGCTTCTATGGTTATCTCCTGGATTTCTTTGGATAAGGTTCTACTTGCAATAGAGTTCACTTTAGCTAGCATTTTTTCTTGAAGTTAATTAAGGTACTTAAGCTTATGGAATCAGCAATTCAAAGCTCTCACTGTGAGGAGTAATCTTCTTTCAATGTTATTAGGCAGGGGATGTCTTGCTGGCCCTTTAGATACACCTTTGTAGATTCAGTGGAGACAACAGAAGGATGAGCCTTAGGATTTTTATAAAGATGCTTATGTGTTTCCGGCACTCTGTAAAGCCTGCCTGGTTTCCTCCGAAAGGGGGTAGCAAGTCAGGGTGTTGAGATATGTAGTCTTTGAAGACATCATCTAATAACAACATTCACTAGAGGAACAGCCAGTGGTCTGGGTGAAAGTAGACTTAGGAGTTCCCTACAGTGGGTCTGGGCTTGGAAGAACTGCTTACTTTCCCAACTGAAAGCCTCCTTCATTCTAAGTAGGGTATCCCCAAAAGAGAGGTACTCAGGGGAGAGGTAGAGGGTAGTGTGTCATCTGAGTCCGAGTCTGGGAAATTTTGAGGTAGTATCCAGTAAGTGTGCAAACAAAGACAATTCCTCCTCATACTCAGAACTAGAGAAATCTTCCTCTTCCAGAAAAAGCTACTTCCCTACTCCTTTTAGATGGAAAGGCCTAAGAAGGGGATGAATGAGATGGTTTATCCAGATTTCATGAAAGCCATTACCTCCTGTGTTACTGGTATTGGGCTTTGGTCGGAGTACAGGTGGTCACAGGTAGTGGCAAAGCAAATAAAGTGATTCTTACTGGTTTGGTTGCCCGTTTTACACTAGATGTGGTCATCCAACCGCAACTTCAGTTGTGACTTCAGCAGTCAGGGATGAAAAGGAGTCTCCCTCAATGGACACCATGCAGACCTTGGAAGCTCAGACCCAACCAACATGTGAACCATGTTAGCATTCAAAGATAGGCTGGAAGATAAGGTGGCCTCCCAGGGGACCGCACCAGAGGGTTCAGGTCTGGAAGGTGCTGGTCCGGAGACAAGGTGCCTCACCTAGGTTATCGGTCAGCTTAAGAACAGTAGCTGGAGCTTTTTCAAAAAACATCAGGGTCCTTAGCCTTTTTGACTTGTTTTTGGAATGATGTTAGCAGATGCTAAACTCTGCAGAAGCCCTGTGGTAGCTGTGAATTGTGATGTCACCAAGGAAGCCAAAGATGATGACTTCATATGGCTGGCAAGTACCTTGGCCCTATGTTTGAGGGTTTTTGCATGGAATTTTGTATCAGGACAGTTAAAGAAATCATGCTGAAGCCCCAAGCAGAACAGACAAATCAAGTAAAATCTTTACGCAGGATTTGCTTCCTACACTTCAAGCAATGGTTTACTTCTTTGAACATTAAATTAATACAGAAATTTCCTCAGTGGGGTAATTATCTGACTGAAAGCTGAAAAGGATCTCTGGAAACATGAGACGACTGATGGATAGACAGCATACTGAACACACATGAAGTGCATCGGACTGCATGGGTAGAAAAAAATGAATATGGTGCAAGTGGACACCCTTCTTATACCATGATGCCCTGACATTGGTCATCACATGTCAAGCTTCTGCATGACAAGGAAGCACCAAGAATCAGCAATGCAACACTGACTACAAAGAACATCCAACACCTAGCACTGCAAGAGACACATTTCAGTAAAATACAGTAAACTGAGGCTATGTGGTTATACATTGGTGGCAAGCTACTCCTGGAGGAAGACGCAAGAGGAGTATTTATTTTGATGAAAAAGTAATTTCCCTTTTACATACAAGCCACAATAGAAGACACAAAGGAGAGATGTGCAGCATTAAGAGGAAGAGTGAATGTACACTGGTTACCATTCTCTCATTGTGTATATACCCCCAAAGGCGCAGGAAAGAGAATTAAGAGGTCTGTTGTGTGCTCTGGTATGATTTCATGAAGGACTGGCAATCTTAGTTAACTGTAATAATGTGGCTAACAAGGAGGGAATGTAATCAAGACTCAAAGGTGAGAAAATTGAACAGGGAAGTAAAAGACTTTTTGCAGATTTTCAGTTGGGTAGACACTATGGAAGCACCATTTGTTAGGATTACAGGGGGAGATGTACCTTTTTCTTGGTGAGATGCAACACTTGGTTAGGGATAAATTGGAGTTATGTGATCAGGGAACATATTTCTGGGATCAAGAAAGTAATCAACTGATCCTCTGACTCTGGTCATATCATGATAGGGGATAGGATAGAGATAGGTAAAGAGACTAAGTTAGAAAGACACTGGAGAGTCCTAGCACATTCGCTGAATGATGAAAAAGAGCAGAAAGTGGTAAAAAGATACAATTAGCAAAGTCTTAGATGAACATATTGTAGATACTACCTAGGACAGGGTTGTGATACTAAATTTTCTTTACAACAGCAGCAAATTGGACAGGATAAAGACAGAAGGAAGGTTTTACAATGCTGGATAGAACTGACATGCAGAAGAACAGAAGTTCTGGGGGTTTTGAAAGGGAGGGAGGGAGAAAGAGAGATTTAAGGAAGAAACTACAGGGATGGGAAGATAAAAAGACCTGGGACAAAAGCATAGCAGTGTAGAAACTTTTTTTAAAGCCTTGTTTAAAGCAACAAAGGCTTTAGCAGTGAGATTATGACAGCAGAAGGCAGAGAGATGACTATATGAATTAGGAGATGGGATAAGAGAGAAGAAGCAAGTACAACAAGTGGAGATATTAGACGGTTTTAGGGAATATTACCAGAAGATATACAAAGCTCATGGACTGGAAGGGAATGAGATAGAGAAAATGTGAGAAGAAAGGTAGGCCTGATCAGAAATCAAAACTTCAAGAGCAGAAAGTGGTATCCCTTCTGCAGCCTATAAATCAGGAGGGGATACTGTCACTTTGGGGAGGATAGATTGGAAACTGGTGCTAATACAGGGAGAGAGAAAAATTAAGGTCGGTAGGAGACATGACAGAAGTTTTGATAGAGGTCCCAGAGGAGGGCATAGAACTGTACTAGATAAAGCAAATGCAGAAAGAATTTTGAAAGATTTGGCAAGAAAACAGAGAAAGTTGCAGAGAGGGTGCTTGCAATCGTTAGGACTAGAAAGGAGAAAGACAGTGTCTCAGCTAACTGGTGACAGGGAAAGAAACGGCCAACTATTACTTGGAGAGAGACTTAAAAGTTAAGAATTTGACCTGGCAGAACATAATGAGTGGGAATTTCAAGGAATTAAACTAAGATGGAGTACAATTAACAGAAAATGGCGTAAGTGTCAAAGTACAGGAATTAATACAGGTGACACAGCACAGAAGATTGGAAAGTACAAAAATGGTGGGATTACTTAAGAGTTGGAAAAAAGGTGGCTGCAACAAAGTACACAAAGGGTAACAAAAAAAATAAGAATGACTGGAAGAGGGAACTGTGAGAAATGATTACATACCAGAAATGGAATGACATTATAAAACTTCCATGGAACATCTTCAAGTTGCATGAGGTTAAACTTTTTGCATGGAGTTGGCTGCATAAATATTTTTACACCTCAAGAAGGCTAGCTAGCATGTTTCTTATCAGTGATTGTACTTGTTGGAGACACAGGAATGAGGAAGGGACATGGTCACAGTTTTTTTTTTTGGGGGGGGGGGGGACTGTGAAGCACTGAAGGTTTTAAAAGAGGTGTTACCAAACTTATGCAAGATAAGGGGGGGGGCTAAATATATTTTTTTGATTGTTTTTATTTATATGGGGGGATAATATTGGCAAAGAAATTACTCTTGATTTTAGTGAGGGTTATGGTTAAAAAAACAGAAAAATATAATTGTTAAAGACAGTGGTAGAAAAGGCAATCACAATAAAAAATGGAAGAAAATGGATTCTTGTGAAGTGGATAAAGTACAGTTTATAACTAAAAGAGAAGTGAAACAAGAGGGGAGGAAACTAGAGGCAAAGGAGAGAGTGAAATTCCAAAGAAAATGGGGTGTTGAAGAGAAGGAAGAGTGATTTAGTTTCTTTTATTCTTTCTCTCTGGATGGAGGTGGGTGATGAAAGCCTAGTGTAACAATACTGGGGAAAAGGATGAAATTTACAGAATGTTTATGTTACAGAAGCTTTTTTCTTTCTTTTTTTTTTTTTGCTTGCTTGTTTTCTTTTTCATTCTTGACTGAATTTGTATGGGGAATTAAAATAATTTGGAAATGATAAATTTAATAAATTTTGGTTAAAAAGGTCAGAATAACGCACTAGAGGGTTTAGTAATTACTTCGGCAACTCAATTTCAGAATCGGCTGTTAGGCAAAATAACACAACTGTTAGAGGACTTGTGAGCCAGAAGTAGAACCGGACAGTTGATCAAAACTGTTGGGCAAATTTAAAAAGAGATTATCAGAAATAAGGAAGTACACGCCAAAGGTGTGAAGTTATGAGATTTTGCCTTTATAGAGGGGTAGGCTTGGCTGGAATAGAAGGAGCAGAAGAGAGATACAGGAGCATTAGAAAGACAAAGAGACACAGAGCACACAGAGAAAAAAATATTGAGATAATGGTTTGTTTGGAAAAGGAGCTTTGCATACAATTTGCAAATGAACTTGCCTACATTCTGATGATGTTTACATGCAACTACTTCAATCTTTGCAGAAGTGTGGTGAGATTAAATCCATGAAGGAAAAGGCAGTGGAATTTATGGGGAGAAAAGGTTCCCAAGTTATCTGTAGCTCAGTTTAAAAGGTTGATGGTTCCAATATCTATAGATGAACCAGCTACAGTGATAAAACACCATGTACGTGAAGCATTATCCTTGAGCCTCTTCAAGAAGGGAGGATGAATATAATCAGAATAATTAAACGTGATGAATGAAACACTGGCAACACAGGGGAGTTTGTTCTACAGGACAACCTGCCATGCAAAGGGGTGAAATGGCTTAGACCAGAGCTATGGGTAAAAGATTACTATCTGGACAATGGACAGCTGTGTAGTCTCTCATAAGAAGTGCAATGCACACCGATAAGTTTGTAATATTTGTGTGGAAATTTCTTCACAAATATTTTATACAATAAACAGCTTGTGGCAAATGTATCCTAAAGTTACCAGTGACTGCTGGAGATGTCCTGATTGTTCTTTGGAAATGTGACATCATATATTTTGGAGGTATACCAAGCTAGCAGACTGCAAAAAATAAATTCATATTTGCGTAAATGTTCTATGGCCTGATAAAGATGAGTGGACTCCATTCATGTTTATGTTGGGCAAACCAGGGAAGGGTCTTGGGCTTAAGCACAAAGAAATGCTGCTTTAATTGATTATGCTAGTAGTTCAAAGAGTAATTACCAAAAGTTGAAAAAAAAAGAATCCTCCTAGGTTTGAGGAGTTGGTAATATTAATGGAGGAACGATATGAGACAGAGCCACTGCTGTAAATTGAGGGGAAAGCAGAAGTTACCCAAACAAGTAGCTTCCTCAGCTACACCAGCTGAACATAAAGGGCAATTTTTAGGAAGGGTTTGCCAAGTTCCCTCCCATGTTATTGTGTCCTTTACATAAGGATCTTCAAGGTAGATTGTTTTATTCTATTTCCTAAAATGATAACATTTGAAATACATATGAATATCACCCAGTATGTGCTAGTGTAATGTGTTTCATTCATCTAAATCTGAAGAATCACATATGACTCCTCTACTAACACCGTGAAGTGCCAAATACCATCCACATAGTTTAGTCTATTTCTGTTTACCTACTTGTCTAGTAAGCACTTTACTAGCATATATTGTAAACACCTACAGACAATTTGGAGTTCCCCATCTACCTACTCCATTTTTTGGGATGCAAAAGGAAACCAGAGTACCTGCAGAAAGCTCACGTGAACGACAAAGACTCTGCACACTGCAGGAAGGTACCCTGGTTGGGAAATAAAGTGGAGAACCCCTTGCTATGACGACACAATGCTATTCACTATGCTGAGTCACTGTGCTGCCCAAGAGTTTACTTAATGACTGTTAATTTAGCCTATGGCAACAGACTGGCATAATAACAGCATAATATTTCCCTTGTCTTGTATGGCTTAGTAATAAATTTATTTTAAATAAAAATATACAGCAGTGAGCAATGCACTTTTTTAATATTTACTACATTAAAATGCCCATAATTATGTTTCCAACTTCATTGTAAGTCAGGAAAATTATTACTAATGTGCCTATAACACTTCAAAGAGGCATAACGTATTTCAGCTTGAAATATTAAAATAAGAATCACTTCACAACCTATACAGGCACACATGCGGGCACACAAGCATACACACTTACACTTTTGCAGTCTCCTCTGATTAAGAAAAGATAAACAAGGCAAAGCAGTTCCTTAAGTGGCAGGCTTTAAGAATCCAAGTACTTAGGCTCCACACTGAAGTAAATATATTTTTATCTTTATAGTAAAACTTTAATCTGTGCCTGGCTCCATGGAGCAAATGGAAAGAGTATTAACTACAAGCCAGATGAATGAAATTCAATTAGCTGCCCTGGAACTGAGACAGGAGTGAAGCATGGCCCATTCACATCTCCCAGAGAAGAGGATTATGTGCGTTCAGACAGCCCAAACGGAAGAGTGATTTCTCTGGTGAAGATGGGTAAAACTTCTTCTCATGCTTTAGGGAAGGGACGAGGCTGACTGCTTGCGAAGTCCGTACAGGAAGTGAAACAAGTCCAGCATAGTCAGCCCATAGCATGTTGCTGTTTAGCTGAACATAACTTAGGACACAACAAGAAAATTTTCAAACCACCTCTGATAGCTACCTTAATCATGGCCCCTCATGGCCAACTCTTGCCCCCCTCAGTGAAGAGGGAACAAATGAGTGGATTGACTAACATGATCTGATGATCAACAGGAAGTGGGGGAAAAACAGTAAAAATTTACTTAAAATGCCTTAGACAAGGATTACAATTTAACATTTTACTAATAATTTATAAAGGCAAATGTATTGTTTTTGAATATACCACCCATCTGTACATCTTTGTCTGGTTTTCTACCTACACTAAAAAGAGTTTGTTAAAAAACTTAAGATGTGATTAACAACCACATTCTGCAGTCAGTACGTATTCTGCGGTCATCAATACTAAAGATTACATTTATGCATCTCCCAATAAACACAACAGCACATGAATGGTCATCAGACACTCTGTGAGATAGCTTTGGTGTGTCACTTACTATAAGACTGCATACTTTACAGTTTGCCCAAGGTTAAATAATATCTAATGATAATATGCACAATGTCATTACTGCCATTTAAATAATGAACAAAAGCAAAACATATTAGTAAACTACAGACAAATGCATGCTTAAGCAGTGATAAACTAACAACATGCAAAAAAATTCACCAGATAAACCTATCAACATGCAAAAAAATTCTACACACCATTTTTAAAGGAAACTTGTGCCCCGCCAGCAGTGATGAATTCAATATTTCCAAGGTGCAATATGCCAGACAGCAGTTTTAGAATTTCTCTTATCTCCTCTTTGCTGAACTGCATTACTTCCATAGCAGTCTGTGAAGAAGCACCATTACATAGTTACATTAGTACCAACTGCACAGTCTTGTAGCACATGCTCAATATAAATGGCCTGTGTATGCAAAAAAGCTACTCAATAGCATAACAGCAGTCAAGTCTGACACATCACACTACTTTCACTACTTTAACAAGTTGCTAATGGGGATATAGCTTAAAGTGACCTAAACACAATTCTAATTTAGTAACAGGAGATGTAACTGTTTTCTTATATTAGGAGTTGAAGTGGCGGCTTTGTATTAGAACATTACCCCACCACAATTTTCGTGCAGGAATGGGCGTGGCCTACACGATTGACAGTGCTGAGTGACAAGCCAGCAGATTATACAGTGACATGGTGAATATCCATTGTGAATATTCATTCTCTGACCGTTTTTAACACAGGCTTCATTCATACAGTTACCACATCTTCTAGTATACTAAATGTAAAACAGAGATTAAATACACTTATCCTCATTTTTTATATTTATAAGTGCACTGTTGAAAGCAGTGCATGTCATGGGTGTCTGACTTGTTTTGTCACTTTGCACTAGGGTAAGAAGGGGGTCAGAAGGGCAGTATGTACGCAGTATCCACAAGTTCCCATTTTGCAGTCCATGCCCATAACCCGTGGACCTCCCATCTTTCTTTGGTATAATGCTGTGCAGTAATTGCTCTTGTAGGGGGGCTTGCCCCCCTGCACCCCCCACCTTTCTTTAAAGATTTTTCTGGAGATAAAGCAACAAGCAATATTCTGAGGGAGTGGGGCAATGAATAAATTCAATAAATGCAATAAAAAAGACCTCCCAGAAAGGTAGCTACTCGCACCTTCACAGAATAGGAATTTTAAGTCTATGTAATAGTTTTTATACATGCAGCATATTATGTGTTCGCACCCCTCCCCTTTAAAGAATTGTAATTCTCAGCGTAATACTGTAATACTTTTTCATAAATGCAGCATGTTCTGTGTTAGTTTAAATAGGAAAATCTATTTGGATCGGTATAACATTTGTAAGTACACGGTCTGCCAATTATTTAGTCTAAGATGTAATAAATACATCAAAGCTTTTGATCACTGCAAATTGGAAATCCTGGTACCAGCAAATAAGGGAAAAATTTGTACTGAAATAATTACAATGTTTAGCATACTCATTTTTCTGAGGATGGTTTTGCCATGTTTATTCAAAGCAGTTTTCAAAATGAGCAGAGTGCTGGGCGGGGCTTGGGCGGTCCTTGCTACTGCACATCTGGTGGGGTAATGTTCTAATACAAAACCAAAGTGGCTACAATTGTTGAAGCCACAATGCTGACATAATACTTAAATATGTAATATAGTACAAATGGGGAAAAATCTGATTATGTGTTCTTCACTGTAAAGAATTTAATTTTCCATGTTTACTTGTTAGAAAAATATTCTAGATCCTCTGCAGTATGAATGTGTTCTAATATTTCACAGTAAACAGTACAATACTCTTGTTTATAGACAAGTATTATCTGTATTAGGCTGAGCTATTCACAAATGAGTTATGTTTCATTAATGTGTTTAATATCGAGAAAAATACCTTGAGAATGTCTAAAAATACAAAAATATACTTTTGGAAGAGGGTAAGTCCTCTTTGTACACCACACACCCTAGCTTATGCATACCAACACCATGGTTGCATGACAATGGGGAAAAGTACACTCCTACCAGCTTGCACAATGCATGTTAATGTGGTTTTGATAAACTGGAATGAAGAAAAATCTAACTAAAAACCTTCTGCTTGAATTACACACATCATAATCTAGGATAACCATACAGACAGCAACAAATGGCCAGTTCCTTTCCTGCTACACAGAACTGGGTAAATTTTCTAACTTCTATTTTGGATTTACACTGCAAAGCATATAATCCCACTGCACTGCTCATAGAGAAAGAGATTTAAGCAATGCACTAACTCATGGTCAGAAATGAAACGTTACTGATAAACACCTGGCACTGGCTTTCTCTAGTACAAAAAATGCCAGACCATCATCTCCATTTTAAACACAGTGGTTACCAAGAAATTAGAATGGATTCCTGAGCTAGGAGTGCGGTCTTTGTAACAGTAAGTTGACTGCTCCAGCAGCAGAAATGAAACTATGTTGTAAAGCACACAATACAAAACAAAACTTTTTTCCTGCAAAATGGAGATCATTGTACCTGCTTCAGGAACAGCCCTGTGAACATTCAGGAGGGGTAAAGCCAAAGATTAGAAGGCAATTACTAAAAGGGATTAAAAATGGAGTGTACAGCTATTTTAATGAAAACAATTAAAGAGTGACCTGGATAGTATACAAAGCTAGGAATGAAAAAAAGAAGTAGAAGAAGCATCAACAGCTGGAGTGTGCAAAAAAGTATTACATTTTAAGGACAGTCAGCTCCATGGTACAGAAGGATAAAACTCACTGTGACTTAAGAAAATCTGGGATTGACTATTGACCTGGACACCAGAGGAGCCAATAATGAATGATGGATGCAAGTGCCCAGTGTCAGCATGGCTACCCTCGATGGAAGAAGGTAGGTTAGCTTGCAACAACTGTAACACTTACTGGAAAGAAAGGTGCATCGCATACAGTGTATAGGTCAGGGATGTGTCTGCACCTGGCTCTTCCAGCCCGTGTCTGCAAGATCATATTTGTGGAACGTGTGGGATAGGAACATGTCCACAGGTGATGACACTGGAGAAACAGCTGGGCCTTGCATTTGGAAATATGCACATCAGCTGCTGGTGTACCTGTAGGTTTAGATAAAAAAAAAACTGGCAAACCTCTTTATGGCTGCCTGTACGATGGTCGCATAATGACCGTCTCTCAACCAATTAATGATTAAAAAATGGGCGGTGGCTAGATGGTTAGCAGGTAAAGAAAGACAAAAAAAGGATTTTTAACTCTATGTTTCAAGTTCTCACTAAAGTTAAACAAAATAAATTAAGCTGTGGATACGGTGTTGAGCAAGGCAAGGGGAAATGTCTGGCTGAGAAGGAGGAGGAGTGAAACATTTAGCAGTGTATACAAAAATACATGGAATGGATAGCCTGACCTTGGGATATTAAAGCAGAACTTGAGCCACAGATGACCCATGTTTGACTAGCAGCACTGGCACTGAAGGGGCAGAGCAGGGAGTATGGGAATGAGTGCCCAATATCAGCCTGCCCATCCTGGGGCGGGAAGCAGCCTAAGCTCACTGCACATGCAACATTAAAAGACAGTCAGACTCCATGCTATGATCTGTGTACCACTTGTTGCGAGGTTGTGCAAGAGAGGAAGTACATATGCACCTCCAGAAGGCAACAACTGTAGAAGTTGTAAGTCTGCTGCATGGTTGCGGGGGTAAGGGCTCACTCCCCAGCTGCAGCATGATGCTGCACCAGCATCTCCGATCTACTCACTGCCTCTGGATATGGGTATGGTTGAGCCCAGAGAACAGGAAAGGAGCTGGTGTCACCAAAAGGTCAGCAATGTGAAGATAAAAAACAGAGAAATTAAAGGATTGTTTCCTGAACCATTACTTATGTTGTCCAACATACCCAGTCAGTATGAGGTAGCACCACTGAAGGACAAAATGGTAGTATCAAACTACAACAACATAGCTAACATAGTACCTAAATAGAAGAGAAGTGGGGCAACTATAGACCACCAAGCCTAAGATCCATGTCATTCCCAGATCAGGGAATAAAATATAATGATGTGATTAGCTGAATTTCTGATAAGTGAGCTTATGGACATCAACTGACCTGAATTTAGAGTGCAGATAATGTCAAACCTGTTAAACTCATTTGCATTACAACAATGGTGCTAGACTAATGAAACCTGATTAATATGCAATATCTTAGTTTTACAAAGGCCATTGATTATGCCAAATGGTACATTAACAGGCAAGTCTTACTACAGTAAGAATGGGACTCAGTTTAGTTGAACAGGAAGGCATCTAGCTTAAAGGCAAGAGACCGATAGACAGTGTTGGGAAAAGCACTGGTACCATCACAGAAATGTGAAATCAACAAGGCTATTACCAAAGCCTGTTTAACACTTATTTCTAACACCACTTACCAGCTCTGAAACAAAGTAATGCTACTTTCTGATTACCACAAATCATATGATTTTTACTAATGGAGATAAAGCTTAAAGTGACATAAAGAAATTTATAACTTAGTAAAAAAAGATGCAACTGACTTCTAATGTCAGGGAATATAATACACACTGACCAAAATATCTGTAATGCACTCTATCTCCTAGTTGGCTCTGGATTATCACATAACAAAAACAGCAATAAAAGATTTACAATCACTCCTAAAGACAGTCATCCTTAGTGCACAACAGCCATGACTAAGCATAAAAAAAGGTTATTGGGTAACAGTGGCATGGTCATAAAACAGGAAACCAAAACTAATGCAACAAAATGTACATGATTCTGGAGAAACTGTATTCAGAATACCAAGTCATTTTTGAAAACATACCTTTCAAATGTTATCTGATTAGTTAAAGGCATATCTCTCAACATCTTAGACAAAGAAATTTGGACAAAGCCATAAATAATGGTGGGAAAAAAGCCCAAAAATAGGAACAATTTTTAAATATTGCTCTTACAAACATAGAAAGTTGACAGAGTAACAGATTTTGCTTTAGCATGAATTCTCTGAAGCATATGAAGTCTGAGACTCAAATGTCTGTCATTTTCTGTCCTCAATCTTTAATGACTTGCCAAACATTTGCCAGAAAACCACAATTTTATGAAAAATGGACCAAAAATATGAGGTAAAAATCTGGACTATCACTCATCCTTCTCTAACACTGATAGCAACAGGCGGGGTATTTTGTTTAGATGCTTCAATACATAAAAACACATCAGGATGGCTAGCAGCATCATAAAATATAAATAAAATGGTAAACAGACAGACTTTACATACATACATGCTTACATCTCAATAGGGTATTAAAAAAATGGCAGTCAGGCTCGCATATGCTCAGTATTTATACACTTGTGCAAACCCTTGGTTAGCTTCTTAAAGGTACATACACACACATTGATCTACATCCTCCCTCTTAAAAAGATTGCCATTGGTAAAAACAATATCAGAGTTAGACATGCATTACTATACACATTGAAACAAAACATGATGTTCATGTCTAAGTTGCCTTGTATCTGTTACAGGGTTTAGAGATGCAACCATATCTCGCAACATAAAAATCTGGACTAAATTCAGCAACAGGGACAGTCTTCGGTGAACAACTCCTACCAAGAACTTCTGGATTTGTCATAGGAATGGGAATATTTTCTGGAACTTCCTCAGGAACTGCAATGCCAGACAACTCGCTCTGAGATAAGCAGTCTTTCTCACAGGCTACGTGCTGTGGCATAGGCTCAGACCTGCTTCTGATTCCGAATAAAGTCTGCTCCTGCTCCTTGTGATTCCATAATGTATGATCTCAGGTCTGGGCAAATACTTTTCACGACACCAATCAGATCATAACCTTTGGACATTTGCATCCTTACCACTTCTCCTTCTCATAATGGACTGAGAAGGTTGCTAGTTTTATCATAGTAGAACTTCTGGCTTAAACGTTAAACGCTTCAACAGATTGGCTTTCACTGACCTGCTGTTCTTGAACCATGGAACCAATTATTGACTACTGACTGGTAATGTGGTTCTGGTTTGTCTCAACAGAAGTCTCTGAGCATGTGAACCAAGATGTTTATCACGAGGAACATTTCTGAGATTCAAGAGATTCAGGAAAGTATCACTACTATCTTGTTTTGACTTCTCTACTAACTGTTTTGCACTTTGAACTGCATGTTCTGCCAAACCATTAGACTGGGGATACTCAGGGCTACTCATAACATGAGTAAAGTCCCATTCTTCAGCAAATCTTTTAAACTGTTGGCTTGGAAACTGCGTGCCATTGTCAGAAATAACTGTGAGGACTACCATGTATTGCAAAATGACACCATGTTAGCAATGACAGTACTGGATGCTAGGTTAGAAAGTAAATCAATCTTGAGCCAATAAAAGTAAGAGTCTACTAACACCAAATAATGTTGACCATTCTACTCAAAGATGTCGGTGGCTACTGTTGACCGAGGTAGTTCCAGAATCTGGTTTAGCTGAAGTGGTTCTTTCTGTTGATGTGACTTAGAACTATTACACACAGAACAAGATGAAAGTGCTTTCTCAATATCTTGTGACACAGAAGGCCAAAATACTAGCCCTATCACGAGTCTTTTAGCAGAGTCGGTTCCTGGGTAACCACAATGCAAGATAGTAATGTATGCTTGTTGCAAGGACCTTGGAACAATTACTTTAGGACCTTTCATAATGATACCATTGTCAGACAAAATCTCATCTCTGTATGGAAAATAAGGTTGCACTTCTTGAGGTAAACTAGACTGCTTTGACAGCCATCCTTGATTGATAAAGTGGTTGAGCCTCTGTAAAACTGGATCTGTGGCTGTGAGATCTCTCAGCTCATCAAGACATGTGGAAGAAAAATTTCTCACTTCCATGACTTCAAAATCAAGGTTCTCATTCTCATGTCATCCAGTGGTGTTTCTGGGCAATCTGGATAATGTATCAGCAAAATAAAGAAGTTTGCCTTTCTTGTAAACAAGAGTGAAATTATACTTTTGCAATCTCAGCATCATACGCTGCAATCTGGCTGGTGCTGTATGCTTAGGCTTTCTCAAAATAGTGACTAGAGGTTAGTGGTCTGTTTCGATCTGGATAGGTGTGTCAAACATAATCATGGAACATTGACTATCAACATGAGCTTTATCACTGTGCGTTCTAAAGCTATTCTCATTTGTAAGCATACTTGTGTGCTTTTCTGTGAGCTGATATACCTGACAAATCTCTGGCCTTATTCAAAATTTGAATCACTGTCACAAAGCAAAAACTTTCTCACAGCATCATCTTTTATACCACACACAAGTCTGTCTTATCAACTCATCCCTTAAATCACCAAATCTGCACATCTTAGCCTTATTCCTAAAGTCAGTTATATATGCTGCAAAAGTTTCACCAGGCTTTTGATCCCTTGCTAAGTGCCTTTTCATTGTAACATTTGTCTGGGGGTTACACATTTCTCTGAATTTATGTTTCATGCACTCGGGGTCCTCCTTTGACTCAGCCAGTACAGCAATATTATGGTTCCCCCCTCTCCTGTATAGATTAGCAGGTACATACACAAATTAATGTTCCCTTTCAATGGCTTCTGATCCCACTAAATTAAGCAGAATAAATGCCTTTGTATGGTCATCTTTATCAGAAAATGCAGCCTGTATGAAAATGTCATACTCTTGCTCAAACACTCTCTAGTTCTCAGCAAAATTATTGTCAAACACAGGTGCAATGGGTTTTTGAAATCAGACTGCCACGGCCACAAAGTCTGTACAAACACACTGAAAATATGGCCATTGTAGCTTGCAATAATATTCAAATGCACAATAAACTCTTCGAAATACTGTACTTTGTGAAATACGCTCTGCAGTGGCTATATTCTGAGAAATTATTTTATTGTAATACTGAACACACATGCAAACACTTTATACACCTGTAATAACTTGGATATCTTTAATTAATATGAAAAATACGTGGTTAGCGAAAATGCAGTCATTTTCTCTTATTTTATTCGTTTTATGCAATTCAAACTTTTTCCATAGCAATTCAAATATTTTTATAAATATCGGACATATTGGTTTATGCAAATATTGTTTAGAACATTCTGTATGCATCATTTCATATTTTGCAAATAAGAAATAGTGCCCAGCAAGTTTTAACATCTGAAATTCGTTTCTGACCTGTTTTGCGAAGTATACGTACAGTAAGGATGATTCACTCCTGTATATTCTTCCAGTTGCAACCAAGTGCCTCTCAAACTCAAACTGAAGAATATGGATTCCATCCCGGCTTCAAGTCATTTTAGACATGCAGCTTCTGACACCATGTCGCTCATCCTTCTCTAACACAGATGAGAAGCAGGCAGGGTATTTCATTTGGACACTTTAATACATAAAAACATCAGGATGGATAGCAGCATCATAAAATATAAATAATCTGGTTAACAGACAGACCTTTCATACAGACATACTTACATTTCAACAGCTTACTTATAAAATGGCAGTCAGGCTCGCGCATGCTCAGTATTTATACACTTGTGCAAGCCCTTGGATAGCTTCTTAAAGGTACATACACACACATTGATCTACATGGACATTCTGTGAAAATCTGTACAGTTGAGAAGTATGGTTAAAGGACACAGAGAAGAGATATTGAAGTGAAAGACTGCAAACACAGAATGAATGCCATAGTCATTTTCTTACATCACACAACCACTACAACTAAGGCACAGCATTAAGACCATGTCAGAGGCAGCTTTGCTCAGCCTAGAATTACAGATTTTCTTCATGAGGTTTGATCTGTTCAAGAACATGCCTTTATGAGGCTTTTCTGTCATTTTTAATGAGGTCTGCTATGTTGGAACAAAACTACACTGCTCTAAATGAAATAACTCGGCTGCAGTTGTTCAAAGGCAACAACATAAGTACACAACCCATCTAAATAAATGTACTTGTAGCTGAACTGCTTTTGTGCAAATGTAATCCCTAAATGTTTACACAAGCACTTTTTGCAGGAGGGCAAGTCCCCTGCACACTCCCTTACCTTTACATTCCTACTTGTGAGATCATTATAACTTGGGAAAAAGGAGTGATTTTTAGAACAAAAAAACTCATTCTTTCACTGAAATACTGTGATTTCAGAGCGCATCTAAATTAATGCATCTTGAGGCTACACACATACACATCACTACATGTAACACTAAAATAGGTACAACTAATCATAGACTCGAGCAATAAAGCTTGAACAACTGAGAGAAGTGCAACATTGTAACAGGTGCCTAAAGGAAATCTTTTTCATAGCTCGGTGCTATGATTATTAATCCTCAAAGGCTGGGTGGTACTGTTAATCTCTTCCCTATGTTCTATAAAACAATATACAGTATTTTAACTAAAGACCAACCAAATCCCTATATAAAAGAAAAATAACTTATCTTCCTTCCTCTAGAGTTAAACCCGTAGGAATGCAATATATCATAATAATGCTGAACACAGCATTTATAACAATGTAATTCGCTCATTAGTAAACCTGGAAATAATCAGTGCTTCTATCTCATTTTCCTTTCCCAACTTCTTAAATTTGTCCCATCCAGGATGTATTCAGTTCAACAATTCCCTTCACCAAAGTTTACCTCTTTGTATTCTAATTAAAATGTAATCGATTTTGTTTTTGTATGCACTTTAAATGTATTTGATTTTTTTTTGAATCCTCCACTCAAATCTACAAAAGCCACTTAAGAATCGCACACAAATAATATTAGATTTTGTAAATTCAAAGACAGAACAATAATATAAACAATAAACAAAGCAAACTCCAAAATACTAATCACTGTGGGACTGCATTTAACCTCCCTAATGCTTCTCTTCTTATTTTTAAGGCAGTCAAGTCTACATTCTCTTTTTAGCCAACTCACCATCTCCACATCTACACACAAGGTACAAATATATGTCTCCTTTCATGGTGAGCTTGCAACAATGCCTTCATAAATTATTTGCTTAGAGTCACTAAATAGGCAAATGGAGACTGAGGAAATTCAAACTGAGGACTACAGTACAGCTAGTTAGCAGCTCAGAATTCAATCTTCTATAGTAAACTAACACACACTTCGATACCAGTCTGCAGTGTGGTACCAAAGCATATTTTTGAACTGAAATCTCTAGATCTTCAGTATCATTTTAGTGAACAAGCCATAAAAAGAATTAAGATTTGTTTGCCAAGACCTGTTTCTAAAAACTACACTGTCATCCATTCTCACCATGTTCTGCTGAAATCCTACAATAAGACAGATCCTGGTGAATTCTGAATACTAAAAAGCATTACCTCAAAAAGGGGAGAGAGAGCAAGAGAAAATTGTTTTCTGAGAGAGGGAAACAACTTTGTACCCCCCATATGGGGGACTTGGCACACCACACACCCTAACTTGTATAGCAAGCCCATGGTTGTACTAGAGTTGGAAATATGAAAAAGAAAAAAAATAACACCCCAGGGCAATGCCAGCTTCTTCCACAAAAGTCCATGTGCTTTCCAAAGACTGCAGTCAGACAAAACTGAACAAAAAATCTTGCTGGATTAGAATATATTCTTGTACAAATGCTTAATGCCCTTAATATTTTCCTCTACATCCTCACATATACTTAAGCTAAACATATAGGCATGTAATTTCTTGGATCCTACCTTGATTCTGACATGCATACTACCTCATCATTACTCCCAGTTTTGTCCTCATACTAATCACTAATGACTTTTATTAAAGTTTAACGTATGACATCCTGCTGTTTACTTAAGTACCCTCTAATACCTATCAAGACCTTATGCATAATCCACCATTACATCTACCAGTTTTCTCTTAACCTCCCCAACTTTAAACTGTCTTACTACTTTCTCTTTCTACTAGTTCTGCAGTCTCTTAGCTAAATGTCTTTTTCTGCATTAGTTACGAACCCAAATCAGTCACTCTACTCATCAGTTTCTTCTATAACATCACTCACATTCCTGCCTCTCCAAACCAGTGGTGTAATGCCTAATGAGTAAGACTAGCACATGGCCACTCAGCTATTTATTTTTGTTTATTCTGTCCCCCTTTTTAATTACAATAATGTCTTAGGCACTTTCAAACAACATGGTGCTGTCAAACAGAGCAAAACAAATGTGAGAAGGAGCTTAAACTAAAACAAGAAAGTTGAGGTTGCTAAATCAGCTTTCTCCAGATACCCAAAGCTGCAATCATGTCAGTAATAGCAGTATGAGTGTTATCAATGCTAACTATAATGAAGTCAGGGTTAAAAAAGCAAAGTCAGATGCCAGGATCACAACTCACAGTGGGTCACTGCATAGGTCCAAGCAAAGCTGTAAGGGCAGATGGAATGACAATCGCTTGGTTGTACAGTCATTCAGTTCGGAGACTCCCTAATTTACAAAAACTCAAATTCAACTCCTTTGACTACTACATCCAGTTTTGTAGATGATGGGCTAAAAGGCATGTGAGTGGTCGCTTAAATAAATACAAAATAATCTTATCATACAGTGTCTAACAGACACACAAACAGAAACACTGCATAAACTTATGTAACTACAATCATTTATATGGGGGGAGGGGGAAATTACAACTAGTAATTCTGACAAGCAATTGTCTTTAGGCTGTTACACAATCACTCATTTCTAATTATCCTGTGTTGTCAGGAGGTCATTTGTTTCCTTACAGCACAAAAAGAAAGGAAGTCAGTCTGTGGGTTTACAGTACAAATTGTTGGAGACAGACCCTGTTTTAATGTTCTTACTGACACTGAGATCTAGAAAACATACAATATTTTGGCCTTGATTCATGGTACATTTCAAGAGGGATAGCAAACTCCCTATATCGGAGCATATGTCTTTCAGCTGTTTTCATGTCCATTCCAGACAATGAAAATGTCATCAATTAAATGTAGGCAACAGGTCATGTGTTGGCAAAAATTTGAGCAATAAACCCCATCTTCCTCCCATTTTGCTAAAGCAAAATTAGCCAGGCTAGGGACCATGGCTGTCCCCATAGTGATTCCTTTGTTCTGTTGGTACAATTTGTAATTAATAGTACTAGTAACTGCAGTAGTTTTGCAGTCAGCTCTATTTCATCTTGGAAGGATCCAGTGTATTTGGTTAGTGCCTCATCTGCTGCTCTGATGCAGTAGTTTTGTGATAAAACGGTGTATAGGACTTCTACATCAATTGTGACAAACCAAGCTACAGGGTGTATCCTGACATCTTTGATTTACTGAAGAAAGTTGATAGTGTCCAGAAAATATGATCTAGCTTTAGCTGCCAAGGGTTTTATTGAAACCTCAAGGCAGACGAACAAGGGCCCTGTTACTGAGCCTCCCCCCTGCTACCACAGGCCTGTATATGGAAACTCACTAATCACTTGTGGGGCTTTAGGATACTAAAGAAGGTAGGGATTTTTGAGTGGGTAACGTGAGGAAATTCTTGTAGCTTGCTACCTATTAATCTGTCATCATAATCATCATAGAGCAAATTCAAGGCATCTTAGATGGCATGAAAATGGAGGATGAAGTCAAGCAATGCAGCTGTGACGTCATTTACTTATTTTTTTATTTATGTTATACGATTACCAGCAATATTATATACTTGTTTTTAAAATGTATATATAAAGTATGGTTACACAGCTACATTTGCATTCACTGTTCATAATAATGGTTTATAATCTAGTCTCCTGAGCAGTTTTTTTTTTAATAAGGGGGCTTTACACAATATCATGTTAATGATACCACATATACCAAACCTGTGGACATTGCTAACCTGTTAGCCAACAGGTTCTGTGAAAACTTCACTCCCTCTTCCCCGCCACACTTACCCCAAGACATGCCTACCACCTGTCCTCTACTTTGTATCTCTAAAGAGCAGGTCATGAACGTCCTCTCTAAGGTTAAAAACACAGCATCCATGGGGCCTGATTATATCCCAGGCTGCATTCTACATGGGCTCAAACAAGAATTAGCAAAGCCATTGGGTACTCTTTTCAATCATAGTCTAAGCACTGGCTTCAGCCCATCTGAATGGAAAAAGACCACTGTTACTCCATTGCACAAAGTTGGTGCTTCCACTGATTGCAATAACTATAGATCTATTATCCTGTCTAGCATTACCTACAAGGCCAAGGACAGAATCATCATGGACTTTATCAACAAAGACAATGGTAACCTCCAAACACTTGACCCTACTCAGTATGGATTTGTCAAAGGGCGAGCATACCTGTTAAACCTGATGGACTTTCCTGAGACAGTCACCAAGGCCCTTTATGAGGGGAGATCTGTGCACACAGCCTACTTAGACTTAGCCAAGGTTTTTGACACTATCCCCCAACTCAGGCATAATTGACAAACTCACCCAGCTAGGTATCAATCCATATATCATTAGATGGGTCACTAACTGGCTCACTGACAGAATCTATACAGTCAAAATAGGGGCAGACCTGTAACCAGAGGTGTTCCACAGGGATCAGACCTGGGACCTCTACTGTTTGCAATCTATTTCTCCAAAGTACAAGCTAAAACTAAAGGTCTGTGACTGACAAAGCTTGCCGATGACTGCAAACTGGGAGTGGTCACAGAATCGCCAAGCGATGTCAACATCCTTCAAGAGGGTCTTACACAAACAAATGACTGATGCCACAGTCATGGCCTTAAACTCAGTGCAAAAAATGTATCATCCTTTTGTTAAGAGTGATGTTCCTGCTAACTACCACATCAGTAACAACACCCTAAGTACACACTCAGTGGTGAGAGACCTGGGCACTCAGGTGGACAGCAACCTTACCTTTGATCACCATGTCTCCATAGTGGTAAGAAGGACATTCTATATTGCTCATCTCATAAGTCAGGGCATTGCTTCCAGAAAAAGTTATAACCTCCCTGTACTCTTCCCTCATCAGACCAATAAATGAATACTATGCCCCTTTTGGTATGTACCCTTCCAAGCATCTGCATCAATTACAGAAACCACAAAGATTGCTCACAAAGAAAATTCAAGGTATTCAGTATCTGTCCTATGAGGACCTTCTCAAATCATTGTCACTTTATTCTGTTTCATACAGACTGCTCAGAGGTGATCTCTGCCTTGCATATAAGGCAATCTTTGACCTTGCTTTATTGGAAATGCTGCATATCCGTTAAGTCAAATTGTACACAGGTTACTTGCTCTAACGGCCTTAAGATGGTATGTGAAATTAATAGTACCTGTTGAAGGGACAGATTTGTCTCCCAGAGGTTATCACACCTTTGGAACAGACTCCCGCTTCATGTCAAGCAGACCACCTCATTGGCCCTCTTCAAACTCAATCTGGATGACTAGATGGGTAACTGTAAGTTCACCCCAGGGGTTCCACCTATATTCCTCTTGGGCAGGGGTGAAAGGTGCTGACTGTGGAAATAAGGATAAAACTTGGCTCTGGCTGTAAGGGCCCGAGGGTCATTAGCCTAGTAACCTTCTATGATCCTATGATCATTGGCCTATTATTTTTATTACATCAGCCAATTAATAGCCTTTTTTTCAAAGTTCTTTTCATAATCAGAGTAATGAATATTTTTTTTTTTTTAGTTTCATTGTTTCCCCACTACCATGCCAGCAATCAAACAAACACACCTAAATATCATTTAAAATGTCTTTTGTTCACTTTGCTGGCTCAAACATATTTAAAGGGTAACATTAGTCTGAAACCGAAATATATATATATATATATATATATACATATATATATATATATATATATATATATATATATATATATATATATATATATATATATATATATATATATATATATATATATATATATATATACATACATACATTTATAGACACTTCCTAAGGGCTGCAATATGGATCAATAGTTAGAACATCTGCTATATAGTGTCTGCTTCTCTAGTCCAGTTCCCATTTAAGATGTCTTGTGTTAAGAGTTTTCATATTTACCCTGTGTCTATATCTGATCTATATTTTCACTCTGTACTCTAGTTTCTTACCATACTCCAAAACATGCTGTTGGTGTACTAGCAATATTTCAGTCTACTAGAAGGTGAGCATGCAATGTGTGAGTGAATGCATACATGTACTCTGGAAAGGTTTGGTGTACTACACAAGAGTATGTCTCTGTTTTACACCTTGTGAGTGGTGGGATAGAGTCCATCTACACCTCTAAACAGGATAAAATGAATATAAAAGAATGAATGAATAATATTACTTCCAGTACCAATGTCTTTTTATTATTTCATGCAATTAATTTGCTTTATAAAGGTTTGAGATTCTCTCACAATACATTCTGTGTCGCCACATGACATGTCTTCCCCTCCTATTTACATTTGACTACCCTTTCTATACTAAGCAAAGTTAATCAGATAAAAATGAATATAATTTATCAGATTTCATGTTAAGTTTTGGTGATTTTTAAACCAGCAGCATGGTTTAGAATTTTAAATAGGGCATACACCACTTCAATTTATGTTTTACACATAAATGTTAAACCAAGCATTGATTTTTTAGGTTCTTTTTGCCACAGTGCCTGCAACCCATCAAGACACCTTCAAATGGACTTCAGCCCACATTAGCTTGTAATGTAGGTCACCCCCAAACCACAAAAAAGTCTACTGAGGAGCTATCATTTAGGCAGTCATATGAGCTTGCTTGTGCCTTTGTCAACATTCTGTTTATGAGTGTTTTCTACACAAACTAACTCCTCTGCTGGACAGGGGGACATTCAAGTGCATCACTAAAGGGGCCTCTACAATTTCTCCCATGCAAAAATATATGCTCCCATGAACTAGCTCAATAAAGGCAGAAATTACATGGTGACTTACTATACCATAAAGTCTGTCCCAGGCCACATGTTCTACTCTTTCCTCTGAATGCTTACAGCTGCACACAGTCTGCTCTGCCCCCTTTTCCCAGAACAGACATATACACCCTCCTTGCTAGCTCCATGAAAGCTGATAGATAAACTCTGGTCACCTAGGCCACATTAAGGGCTTTATCCTTTTCTGGCACTGTTACCAGAGATGGCTAAGTTGCTCAGAGATGGTATCTGACATTAGCAAGTTTAAATATATTACTGTGGCCAATGCTCATGATATATTTGTACTTTTATCTAGCTTGACACCATGTAGTGTACGCTACAGTTTGAGTAAATATATGAAGTGTACATTTGTGTGAAACAAACTGAAATACGTTACTGTGGGCTATTATGCATGTACTTTAATCACAATCTGAGATGCATACAGGCAACAAAGTGGCAATAACTGGTGGGTACAGAGCATTGTGTGGATTTGCTATTACTTGATGACAGTTAAGAATGTCATCATTGTGACATAGTACAGTTACTGTATCCTTCCATGAATCAAACTGAAATATATTACTGGGGTCGATATTGTTTTAAAGTGTCTACAACTGGTAGGTATGGAAGCAACATCAAATGAACCCTACTGTTGCTGGACCACAATTAATGAGTTACTAACCTGGTTTGCCTAGACTACTATAAATCTGAGTGGGAAAATGTAATACATTATTAAGCAATAACTTTTTTTTTATTTCACCACAGACATACGAGTTGTGCACAGTCAATAAAATGGCTATGACTGTTGAGTGCAGAGGTCTCTGAATGAAAGTGACCAACTCCTACTGTTGCTGGATCATAGTTAAACAGTCATTAAACTAGTTTGGCAGAAACAGTGTCACTACACATGTATCTATGTATGTTTATGTGTACCCATGCAGGCAAACATGGATAAAGTGTGTGAGTTAACGATCATTACAGCTTTTGTCCGTCTGGATATTATGTCATCTTTCACAGTCAAAGCAGGTATGCCCATAAGAATATGCATACTTGACTGTGGATGCAAAGGGCTGAAACTGGTGGCTGATATTTTATAAACATACTGAAGATGTAAGCCATGTTTTAAACTTTTGAGAGTTAATTTACTATTATAATTTCAAAGCATTCTTACACCAAATACATTTAGATCCATTTCACATCAAATAAGTATATTTTCCTTTCTCTTACATATTTAAGTGTGTACTATAAAAATCTTAAGTAAACTGGCACAATTTGAAGCTCAAGATTACACATGGCATCTAATGGTGGATTATATGATTTGTTATCACTTTATAAATAAAAATGCTGCCAGTTATTGATGTATAATTTGTCACTACAACAGAAATAAAATTCATGCATACATCTCCAGAGAACAGGTCAACGGAATTGTACTTGACTGCCATCCCTGAAATTAGACTTGTGAAGTGACAAACACTACATGAAGATAAAATTGTTTATGTACATCTTTACAGTTGAAATTATCATCCAAGTGCATGTTGTAGTTAAGCACTATGACATACTCCTGCTGAAATGTTAACTATAAAATTTCAAACCATTTCAGACATGTAGACCTATACTCCTGGGCAACACAAGTACGCTAACATTGCTTCTTAGATGACCCCTTTTTTTTTAAATTAGTTCATAGCACACATGCACATTTTTCATTTTTAGGGTGACAAAGTCAAAATTACACATGAATGGATAACCACATACACATATGAAAACTGACATTTTTGTCATTAAAATGTAAACAATGACATATGCAGAATGATATTTGCTCATCTGAGATGTTTCGATCTTCTTACCATTGGTGCTGTTTGCTCATACATTGCACTGTTGATTACCCACCAGAACCACTACCTCCTGAGTGGAAGTTTTCCTTCATACTCTAGGTTCCCCATGGTTATTTAGTGCAATTGCACTATGGTAGTGGGAGACCAGCTTGTTTGGAACCTATTGGGTGAACATCTGGAACTGCCTTCCTCCCCAAGGTTGGGTAAGTCATCAATGGCTGTTCACTCCCTTCCTCCCTAGCCAGCTCTCACAAGCATCCAAGCCAGTAGTCACACTTGGGTCCATCAGTGATGTAGGCTTTATTCTTTTATGACACACAGCTGGTTTCTATGTGCAGCTTTGCTGTTCCAAATATTTGCTACTATACACACACACACACACACAGACATATATATCCATCTATCTATCTATCTATATATATATATATGTGTGTGTGTGTGTGTATATAAAACACACACACACACACACACACACACACATATATATTATATATATATATATATATATATATATATATATATATATATATATATATATACACACACACACACACACACACACACACACACACACACACACACACACACACACACACACACAAATACATATATCTTCTTCTTTCGGCTGCTCCCGTCAGGGTTTGCCACAGCAGGTCAACTGTTTCCATTTCTTCCTGTCCTCTGCATCTTGCTCTGTCACACCAGCCACCTGCATGTCCTCTCTCACCACATCCATAAACCTTATCTTAGGCCTTCCTCTTTCCCTGTTACCTGGCAGCTTCATCCTTAGCATCTTTTTCCCAATATACTCTGCATCCCTCCTCAGCACATGTCCAAACCAACGTAATCTTGCCTCTCTGGCTTTGTCTCCAAACCTTCCAACCTGGGCTGATCCTCTAATATACTTATTCCTAATCTTGTCCATCCTTGTCCCACCCAGTGCAAATCTCTGCCACGTCAAGCTCTGACTCCTGCCTTTTTGTCAATGCCACTGTCTCCAACACATATAACATAGCTGGTCTCACTACCCTCTTGTAGATGTTCCCTTTCACTCTTATCGGTACTAGTCTGTCACAAATCACTCCTGACACTCTTCTCCACCAACTCCATCCTGCCTGTATTCTCTTCTTCACCTCTCTTCCACACTCAACATTACTCTGAAGTGTTGATTTAAACTCAGCAACCTTCGTCATCTCTACTCCCTGCATCCTCATCATTCCTCTCATTCACAGACATATATTCTGTATTAGTCCTGCTGACCTTCATTTTTTTTTTTC